>NC_085997.1:14906731-15206731 GCF_030014385.1 Trichomycterus rosablanca | reverse complement strand
CACTAATACACTAAGAATAACACAAATATAATATAAAAACAATGAAATAAAATAATAATAAAAATCCTGCTAAACATAGATACATGTGGAGCTTTCAGACTGGATTTATTTATATAGCACTTTTTACAATGGACATTGTCTCAAAACAACTTTACAGAATCAGACTCAGCAGGGACCCATCCTTCTTGGGTGGCCTGGAGGACACTTTAAATAAATAGGATTTACACAAATTATACAAACACAAAATTAAATTGAACTGAAAGTTATAACTAGCAAAAAATAATGCACACTTTGATGATGTATTGCCGCACAGCTCAGACCAAGTGCTGAACAAAGTGACTGTTCATTGTTAATTTGGAATTAAATAAGTACATTTTAAAAAACACATTGTGTTTAAGACATTGAGAAACGTTGAGTTTAAGGGTACAAATTTCTCGACAAAGGGCGCTGAGTTTTAAAGATTTTAAAGTTTAGGGGACGTTAAGTTACAAGGTACCACTGTTCATTAATTTAGCTCCAAAACTGTTATTTATTAGATAGAAAAATCGTTTAATGACTAATTGTGTGCCTACTTTGGTAACATTTAAAGGCAGGTGTAATGTGATTCACAATTTGCACAATGGATGAAAGTGATACACTATAGCAAACACTGTGCATTAATATTTTTGTAAATGATGCAAATGATGCATATTATTATTATCAAGTGCCGTCAAAATGATTCCCACTCATACTTATGGCCATATACTGCTGATTATTAGGCTTCTATTCTCATAAACAAATGTTCCCCTGTTTTAAATCTGCCAATGCAGAAATTCTAAATAGAATCCACTAAACACCAGATTTTTTTACAGAAGTTATTTACACCTGCTTTAGATTCATTTTAAGAGATTCCTTATTACACTTCAGTATGATGTTGCTTCCACTTTTATTTCTGCTGAGAAGGTCAAGTGTTCTTTATGAAAATCCAAGCAAAATGCTATGCAAGGAGTTAAAGGTAATAAAGCTAAACCAAATTTTATTTAAAGTGGAAAATGGTCATAGATTGGAAAATCCAATTTTGCTTTTACAAATACTGCATTGTTCCCATTTCTTTATATAGCAAACAAGTAAAGAAACACGGTTTACTTTAAAGCCTATGTTAAAAAAAGTACAGTACTGACAGATTAGGTACATGCTTGTAAAAAATAACAACAGTAGTAATGAATCCTTCTACTCTTCCTAAACTTCTGCCCTTCTGTTCTTTCTCTGCATTCTAATCATTAAGTCAGATCAGTCAATAGCTTTATTATCTGCTAGCCTGGGAGCCTCTATCTTGCTATCGTCCTGTAAAGTAATTGCATTGAGACAGGGGATGATGGAGCCTGAAGAGCCTTTCATTTGCAGGTTAGCGTTTATCAGTCAGAGCCATCATGCAATACTGTCACTCTGCCATCGGCTTGCTTGTCCTGCTTACCTCGTGTCCTTCATGTAACTTTGCACTTCAGCAATTTTCTATTTTGGCCTCTTTATCCTATTGTTGATGCCAATGATCAGAGGCTGTGATAGGGCTACTCCAGCTACATCTCAAACACAATGAAATGATTTAAAATACTTTAAATTCCTGTTTCTAACAATTGTGCACATTTGGCTCATTTATTTTATCTAATCTAGACCAATCATATAGCCACAACAAAAGCACAAGTTTAGGAAGATAAAATTTCTAGATGATCAAGCAAGCAAGCCTAACACTCACATAAATGTCCACCTAAGGGAATGGCATAAAAACATAGCAATTAGCAGTTTTTCTTACCAAGAAAAATAAATATAAGGTTAAAACATAACTAATACTTACTTTGTTTCTAAGGTTTTGCTTGTGGTTACATGACAGCACTACCACCATCTTAGACTCATCAGTCCACAGAATATTATTCCAAAAACTTGGGGATCATCTCGATGTTGTTTATTTTATTGATGTATTTATTTGTTTGTTTGTTTGTTTTGGTTAGCAGTGATTTGCGATTTGCAAAGTCTTTGGCAGGCCGACCACTCTTGGAAAGGGTCACCACTTTTCAAAGTTTACTCCATTTGGGGATAATGGCTCTCACTGTGGTTTGCTGGAGTCCCTGAACCGTAGCGATGGCTTGGTAACCCTTTCCAGAGTTGTAAATTTCAATGACTTTGTTTCACATCTTATTTAAATCTCTTTAACAGCCGCTCAGGTGGCGCAGCGGTAAAAAGAAACGCGCTGCAACCAGGGCTGGATTCTGAGAGCGTGGTATCGAATCCAGCCTTGCTTTACCGGTTCGAAGCTGAGTGGCTATATGAGCAACGATTGGCCGGTTGCTCATGTGGGGGGTGGGACAAAGAACCGGATGTGGGTCTCTCTCTGTCAGAATGCGATTGCGTTCTCTGCCGGCTGATTGGAGGCGCTTACACAGAGATGGGAGAGGGTGCCCTTAGGGTGTGTCTCTCCGCATGCAACGCTGGGTGGCGCCAAAACTCGTCAATGTGTGGGTGGCAAAGATGCATCTGGCTGCTGCTCGTGTTTCGGAGGGGATACGGGTTAGCTTCAATCACCTCCGTCAGGGCAGGGTTCGGCATAGACAGAGAGGAAGCACGATGCTAATTGAACAATTGGATGCGCTAAAAGGGGAGAAAAAGGGGTAAAACATTTAAAAAAATAAAATAAAAAATCTCTTGAACATGGCATATGTGCTGCTTTTTGAGACCTTCTAGCCTCCTTTACATTGCCAGACAGGTTATACTTAAGAGCTGTATAGATTTAACAGGTTTGTGAGTGGCTAATTAAAAATACATTCAATTGTCAGTTAAACTGGTTGATTTAGTAGCTAAGGGGAGATTACTTTTTCAGGTAAGACTAAACAATGAATCCTCAATAAATGAAATCATTTTGTGTTTACTTGGGTTATTTTAGTCTAATATTAACAATAATTTGATGATCGGAAACAAATACATGTGAAAAATGTGCAAAGATAGATAAAAATCGGGAAAGGTCAAACACCTTTTCACAGCAGTGTACATCTGGAGATAATTACACTTGAATTTGAATATGTAAAATAGATAGATATTGCCAATTCAAGGCTGGTGCAAAAAGGGGTTGATATTCAAATGTTAGTCCATCCTTACACTTTGATCTAAATTGTTTAAACCTTTAGTCTGAAACTTTACTATGATCATCCCATACCTTTTAATGGTTAGAATGCACAGAATCAATCTAAACTCCAAGACATTAGCTGACATCTATTCCTCAATGTCTCTGGGTAACATACAACACAAAAATGTAAGTCAACAGCTGTAATTCTGTGGATTTTTTTACTGTGTAGTCTTTTAACAGTAGTCGAATTGAGTGCTTATGAACAGAAATAATTGATTTCCTGACTTCCACCTGCGTGTCTCTATTTTACTCTGTAAATCCTTTCAATGCCCTACACCTCCCTTTGTATTTTTGCCCTTTAACTGTGTCAGGGTTCAAAAGAATTAACCTTGATTGGGATAATTGAGCCCAGGCCAAAGTGGATTGATTATGTTTTATAAACCTATTCTTGTCCTTTTAGCACCCTCCCCCTGCCCATCCTTAGCTTTTTTTCTCTGTCTGTTCCCTGCTGACAATTTGCTCCCCATCTTTTTTCACTGTCAGCAGTGTTTCTTAGATTTGAGCTCACTCCTTTTCTTTGCATACAGTTGGAACATTTTATGCCTGCTGAAGCCGCCTGGCTTAAAAGACAATTAAAGCCAGACCTTGATTTGAATATGCTGTGCATGAAATCTCCTGTTTATTGCTCTTCTTTATTGTCTTAAGCTGATGTATAACACCAATTTCTACACCAAAATAATTGGACCAAGGCATACAAAACACTATTTATCACAGTAAACAACAATAGGGGCATATTTAATTTATTTGTAAACACTTTGATAAAAACGATACTAAAATAATAGGGCAGTGGTAGCTCAGCAGTTAAGGTAGTGGACTATTGATCAGAAGGTCATTGGTTGCCATTCCCATTCTTGGGCTTCTGAGCAAGGCATTTAACCCTAGTGTGTTTTACCACTGTGCCACCGAGTGCCCAGCTGGTGAAATTATATGTTCAAAATAAATGTATGCAGTTGTTAAAAGCTATTACACAAATTCTAATACACCAAAGAGATTTGATTGTACAGCGAATCCAAAAATGTGTATCATATCTAGTACAGTAGAATATCACTGTCGATACCGCAAGCCGGATAACCTGAGTGCTCAGCTGACTGCAAGCAGATAGCATTAATCAATAGTCAATACAGTTCACTCTCAAGCATAAGAGAAGACAGCAAGCTCTTCCAGCCCTCTTAACCTCCAGCTCCATCCGTCAGTGGGATGAGGGAAAATAGAGATTGCCTCATGAGGAAGGGTTTAGGATAAGTGTGTATGTGTGAGTGGTGTGTGTTCACCCATCAGCAGCTGAGCCACGCTGAAAAGCAGAGGAGGCAAGCAGTCAATATCATAAGCCGCTTACAAGCAGGCATCCACTGCCTCTCACAACAGATAGAGACTGTCTTGTATAGCAGGCCTCTCTGTCAGTTCAAGATTAGCCACAGCGAGAGGGATTTCATCACCTTTATGCAGAGCGGAAAAACGGAAAGCAAGATTGCCACTCAGGAAATGTGCATGCACAAGCTACTGTAACTCCTAAAAAAAACTTGTGGCTTTTCAGCACTCTGGCCCTATCCTTCCACCACAGAAGCTGATGATTGCTTTACACTCCACTGATTTTGGGAAAGGGGGGTTAAGCCAAAAGCACAATAACCTCTGGGAGATACATTAAAGGCCTTCTAACGCTGCACAGGTGACTGGCGGATGAGTCTCTGATAGCAGAGAGAGGAAGCCAGTGAAGACAACTTTACTGCACATATGTGATTACAGTGCTTCCCACCTACCGTAGGCACACTGACAAAGCTTTGAGAGGTCTGTCATGATTTGAATTATAGATCACCTTGAAGAAGAGCAATAAACAGTAGCACTCAGCCACAATATGTTCAAATCAGGGACTACAAAATGAATGGGTGGTCAGCTTGAAAAATATAAGCAATGGTAAAATGTAAATGTGTGTTTTCTCGGTTGAGAAAACTGCTAAGCCTTTAAAAAAAAAAAACTTCATCTAGTCTGCTTGGCAAAGCACATCGTCTAACACCGGCAAGCGAAATCATTTCAGCTTTGATAGGTTAACTTCTCCAAGTTCTCTCACACAAACATGTAAACACACAGAGCAAGATCACACACCAGCTCGGTGGAAAGCCAAAGAGATCATTCGTGTCACCTCAGACATGAAAAGCAGAGAGGCAACTGTATGAGGCCTGGAGTGCTCTCTCTGCCAAACAGAGACACATCCTTCTGCCCTAACAGCCACCATATACACAGCGGTAGCCATCTCTGCGTTTTTACAAAGCAAAACTCTTCCTAATCTAAGCTGAGCCCTCCAGCCCCTCCGTTTGTGTTTTGCACCATCACTTTGACCGCTCATTTTAACAGCACTTAATCTCCTTAAAAGGTTAAACGGTGAATTAATTTATAACACTTTATTGGATAACACAGAACACATTCTCTGGCTGCTGAAAAGAAATGCACTAAAGCAGTTAGTTAGCTGCTGTTTTAGCTGTACTCACCTATTCAGACATCACATTTTCTTCTGTGGTCAGACCTTGCCTCGCTCTTCTGAGCACTGAGCATAAGAATGTGTTGACAGAGAAGCCAAAGTTCAGCACATTCAAATGGGATACATTTAACTTGTAAAGCACATCATTGCCTGTCCCTTTCATTCTTTTTTTCTTTTTATTCAGGTTAATTTCTTGTTAACCCTCCACTTACCGTAATTATGTTCCCCAATTATCATTTGACAACAGTGCAGGATAATTGAGAGAGAACATTACATTCATTTTACATTTATTCACCACCTTTGAAACTTTTGTCCAATGAATGTGGCCACATGGTTTGCATACCCAACGCACTATCAGTCTAATTTCTTGGTAAAATTTTTCATGAAAGTCTTCTTGGTACAAAATAATGATTTTACTTACATATGGCAAAAAAATATTTAAAAAAATTATCTCTTTATCGCATTTACACTGATCAGGCATAACATTATGACCACCTCCTTGATTCTACACTCACTGTCCATTTTATCAGCTCCACTTACCATATAGAAGCAATTTGTTGTTCTACAATTACTGACTGTAGTCCATCAGTTTCTCTACATACTTTTTAAGCCTGCTTTCACCCTGTTCTTCAATGGTCATAACCCCCACAGGACCATTACAGAGCAGGTATTATTTAGTTGGTGGGTCATTCTCAGCACTGCAGTGACACTCACATGGTGGTGTTGTGTTAGTGTGTGTTGTGCTGGTATGAGTGGACAAGACACAGCAGTGCTGATGGAGTTTTTAAACACCTCACTGTCACTGCTGGACTGAGAATAGTCCACCAACCAAAAATATCCAGCCAACAGCGCCCCGTGGGCAGCGTCCTGTGACCACTGTTAAAAGTCTAGAAGATGACCAACTCAAACAGCAGCAATAGATGAGCGAACGTCTCTGACTTTCCATCTACAAGGTGGACCGACTAGGTAGGAGTGTCTAACAGAGTGGACAGTGAGTGAATACGGTATTTAAAAACTCCAGCAGCGCTGCTGTGTCTGATCCACTCATACCAGCACAACACACACTTACACACCACCACCATGTCAGTGTCACTGCAGGGCTGAGAATCATCCACCACCCAAATAATACCTGCTCTGTAGTGGTCCTGGGAAAGTCCTGACCATTGAAGAACAGCATGAAAGGGGGCTAACAAAGCATGCAGAGAAACAGATGGACTACAGTCAGTAATTGTAGAACTACAAAGTGCTCCTATATGGTAAGTGGAGCTGATAAAATGGACAGTGAGTGTAGAAATAAGGAGGTGGTTTTAATGTTATGGTTGATTGGTGTACTTCATATATTTTACAATTACTTACAGGCCTACATGTCTGTGTCAGGAAACTTGTAGGTGATAGTTAATAAAAAAGGCCACTTAAACCTCTTAATCCCTTATATTAGCCTGTACTATATGATTCTCTACTTGTATAACAAAGTACCACACAAAACAGAAGGAAGCAGCAATGACCGAGAGGAAGGATCACGTATGTGCTGACATTCCATGTCATCTTTACAGATGAAGCATTAAAAGTGAAACTGTGGGGGAAAAAAATGCCATTAAAATGAACTTCCATAGGAAAATAGGCTTGCAATTTAAAACACAAGTGCTTTTTAATATTTTATCTACTAAAATTACTTTGTGAACAAACTTAAATTGCTCCCAGGGACCCTTAAGCACCTTCATTTCCTCTGCATTATCTCTGGTGCCATTCCCAACAGACACTTGCTGTATGACAGGCACAACAATCTGATTTCCACCTGCTTTATTTCCCCTCAGTGCAGAAAACCACTTAATAAGCCATTTTTAAAAAATCATATTCACTGTCATTCTGAGAGCAGGTCTCAGTTTTAAAAAGCTGTAAGTCTTTAATGTAAATGATGTACGTGTTTAAAAAAGTATTTTAATCATATAGATTACGATTCTGTCGTTCTTTACATTTTCTTACTGATTTTTTTCTACAGTATTTATTTCAGTGTGACTAGACAGAAACTGGACCAATGCTTTTAAACACTAGATGAAACACTAACTGCATTTAACACATTGATTTGTTTCATTTTAACAAGTCAGATTTAAAATAAATGCCAATATCCAGTGATTGATTGACTGTGTGGCATGACCAGTTGGACACTGTGTATAGGATCATAGTTAGAAGGGTAAACAAGCCAGCCTAGATTGTTCTCACACAAACATCTGTAATAGAGCAAACAATTATCATTCAGGGTCAGTAAGCTTTCTGACCATCACTATACTGTATGTATGTTTAGTGTACGGACCCTAACGAATAATGACAATAAATGCTTTGATAGATCACTAAAATAAGCAAAATAATTCTTAAATATTATTTTATTGTGTACTGTGGTGGAAAAAAACCCTTAATGAAATACCTCAAAGAGTCCCACACAGAGACTCTGTGAATGCGATAACATTGGGAAAAAAAAACATCCTTAAATACTTTTGTTGGTGACCTTGTAGGACAGTGGAAGATTACACCATTAACAGAGAGTTCTTACCTAGAACATATGAACTGGTCTATATCAGCTAGAACTGGGTTTTGGACGTCATACAATGCAATTGACACTTTTTTTTCTCTTACATGACCTAATTATCAAATATAATAATAATAGTGTACCTAAACTGCTATACACAACATGTGACCATTTGAAGTTTGGTGGCAACAATGCTTTTTAACCTGTCAGTTGTTAACAAACATAAATACACCGTTTACTCCAGCCTTCTGACCAACCGAGAACCATGCAATTCAGGGCCGGCGCTAGGGGGGGGCTGAGGGGGGCATTGCCCCCCCAAATTGTGTCTTTGCCCCCCAAGCACAATGCAAGCAACGGCTATTTTTAAAATTATCTCTGAACCAATCACAAAAATGCATTTTGTTTTACAGTGTGAAGATATTTCCTTGCTTATTCCTGATTGGCTCTTTGAGTCATATAAAAATCGGCAGACTGCCCCAAACAGTTCAGTTCGGCAGTATATGTTCTGTTAGTGTGAGCGAGAGGCAGGTATACTGGTAAACACTCTGCTGAGTTTAAACGGACTTCCACATGGTAATATTTGCTTAACTGTGGTTTTTCGTTGCTTTAATGTTACTTACCTCTTACATAGGTGTTGCTTAAATTATTGTATTAGCCGTTAGCGGTTAGGCTAATGAACTAATAGCAATTTAATTAAGGGGGCGTATTAAAATGAAATACAATTAGATAATCTTTTTTCTCCATTTACATAATCAACATGTATTTTTTAATCATTGGGTTTTAAGTTTAAGTTCGAAAACATGCATTTTTATTTCTTTACCTCATACATCACTTTAAGCCAGTATCAATAGCTTGGCTGTCATCATTCATGCACAAATCAAGCCTTGAATATATTTCTGGCTTCAAAAACATGACTATCAACATGCCCCCTCATTAGGTTTTACTGCCCCCCCAAGCAAAGCAGTCCAGAACCGGGGCTGATGCAATTACATTTTCACTATACAAATGCATAGCTGACTAGGGTTAAACTATTTAAAATATCAACTGATATACTGCTTGCCATTTACAGATGCTACCCTCTGACTGTGGCATTTTACTCATGCCTGTTTTATCTGTAAATATAACGATGCAGACCTTGTTACCATAATGATGGTGACCTTGTTACTCTAGATACATTCTAAAATGAAAGTATTTTTTCTTTCCTTATGAAAAAAATTAATAGCATTTACCAAATAGTAGATGAGTTAATTCTTAAAAAAACACTAAACAAAATGTATTTCTAAAACCACCAAACACCTGTGTTCACCTTGGTACATTTTAATGGCCAGTCTGACATTTTTGAAAAAATATTGTGTTTTGGATCTATGGCTAAAGCAACAGAATGTCCCATTAATGCACACAAGGTTAATGGACTTGCATCTTTCTGCTCTCATGACTAAAGGACATTAACAAGACCTTTCTATTGCAATCTGTTAAGTGTGTTGACTGCCAGTGCTGTGTAGGTTTTATCAGTTCTGAGCGCTATAAAGCCACTAGAATTTTCTCTTTGACCTTATACGACTTCCAGCTACTTTGAATTGCAGGGTTTTTATCCATATGCATTTTATGTTGGTGGAAAAGAAAGGATGTTGCTCTCTATAAAATGCATTACGAAGCGACTCTTTTGCCCTTAGTGCAAAAATGCATCTGATTTACAAAAGCTCTGTTAAAAAGTCACATTGGTAACATGCTTTCTTTAAATGTCTAGTTGTTTAGTGTAGATTAGTTCACCAGATGGAGTTCTCAGTCTCCAAAAAGCATCCTCTTTTTGTCATGAAGGAAAAAAGAGCTTGAAGCTGGCGAATGACCATATACGCATGTAGTCATCTTACACACACACACTGAATATCTGCAATCAACCTCCAGCAGCTCTGTGTGTCCTCCCTGCCAGTTCAAATCCAATTGCTCCTGCAGTGGTGAATATGAAAAACAAACAAACACTCAAATCACTTCCAGCAGGAAATTACCTGCATCCCGATTACATCTGACCCTTCACCCCGCCTGTCAGCAGTATAGGAGCCCTCTCATTGCTATGTGCACTCCTCTATGATTGGGTGGTCATAGATGGTTCGCTGATTTTACAAAATGTAAAAGATTGAGCAATTTAGTCACTGATGGCATTGTCTGGTATCTTGTGATCAAGGAAATTGTTCATATACCAATATGCAAAAAAATTTAAATGATAAAGAAACACATTCTGTATAGAAGTAATGTAGAAATACCAGAAAAAAACTAATATTAAACCCAGTGATTTATATATCAAGTGATTTTTCAAGTGAAATGTGTTTGACACATTGGTTAGTGTATAGACACAAAGGTTGAACTTTTTGGCAAAAACATGCAACTCTACAATTAAAGGAAAGAGGCACTGCATACATCATCACAACTATGAAGCATGATGGAGGGAAGATCATAGTAATCTGAAGAAATGAACAGAATATAATAAATGAGAAAGCAATAAATAAAAATAAAAAAATACATTTTGCATTAACTTAATAATTGTTGAAAAAACTCTTCATGTTTTAAAATGGGCAGGGTCCAGACCCTAGCACAAACAAGGTGCTGTGGGGTGAACTGAAAGACACATTTCATGCAAGAAATTCTAGAATCATCTAAACACTGCTGTAGAAGTCTGATCGGCAACTACAGCAAATGACACTGTAGCTTAATGAATAAACCAATAAATCAATTAATAAAACCAATTAATAAATACAATGCTATATCAGTTTATGCAAAATATGATTTTCATTTATCAGAAAGTCATTTTTGTTTAACCCCTCCAGTTTTTTGTCTTTGTGGTGTTTGGTAGCTGTAAATGTTCTACTTTCCTCTTACTTTACAAAAACATTAGGTGAAACAGCAACTTTAAATGAACAAGAAATGGATTGTCATCATTTCCGGCTCTGGATTCACTGTAACCCACATTAGAATAAAACATCTAATAAAGTTGAATAAGGATGTCATGGTGCACAGTGATTGTCACACTGCAACACAGGTCTTGCAAAACCCAAGTTTAATTTTTGTCATTGGTCACTGTCTAATGTTTGGCTTGTTCTCCCCATGTCATTGTGGATTTCCTCCAAGTACTTCTGACACCTCCTTAGAACGTGGAAGAAGGAATGGCTATTTTAATTAAACCTGGGAGTGAACAAGTGAGTAAATGTATAAGCAGGTGTTGTTCTCAATAGATTGGAACCCTGTATAGATTGCATTCCTATTTTGCATCTAGAGTGATAGCTCGTAATGTACTAGTGATCAAAAGGTTACTGGTTTAAGCACCACCACCAGGTTTCCACTGTTGGACTACTGAGCAAGGCCCTTAACCCGTATGTGCTTGCATTGTATTTGATTACAGTTGTAAGCAGCTTTGGGATGAAGGGTCTGATTAATGCTATAAATGTTAAACTAAATGTCTTGTGTTTCTGGGTGATGAATAGAGTAGTTATAAATAAAATAAATGCTGAGGTTTAAATAAATTGATGATGCTGAAATTAATTTAATACACTTATGTTGCATTTGTATATTAAAGGCCAAAGATCTGAAACCACAAATGATACCTAATAAAACATATTTTAATTACAAATCTCAAAGTTTTGAAAATCAAGAGCTCTAATTATGAGGGACCAGCTGTCACCTGACCTAATGCATTTATGTGGGCACATTATGTGGGCAAAGAAAGCCAAGCATTCAAAAACATCACGGAGCAAGGTGCTCTTTAAAATATTGTGACATTGTGAAATTTTAGCACAATTGTGAAGTTCATGTCAACATGAGTGCATGCTCTAATTACAGCAACAAGGAGACAAAACAAAAACTTAATCTCCAAAAATCATTTAAAGATTAAACATTTCACTCAGTTCTTTTAGTGATTGTATGACTTGTAATAAAACCAATGTATTACTTTTGAGATTTTTAAATATAATTATATTTACTAGTAGTCTTCCGGCCCAAACTGTATGTGCTGACGATTAGTGAATTTTCCTAAGGTCACTATGCAATGCATTCAGTCATATGGCAATAGCGATATCTAAAATCTCTCACTTCATATCACTAAAACAAAACAATTAACCTCTTCAACATTTCCCCTTCTTCCCCAAGGCCCCTCTGGAGCTAAAGTGGTGCATTAATCATCTTAAGTCTCCGGTCAATATGCAGGCCGTGAGGAAAGCAGCTCAGCACTCTGCTTATTTAACAGCTCACTGCTTTCGCACCTCTGTGGATTAGAGAAGAACGACCTGCATTTACGTATTTATTCACTCCGCAGAGACCTGCTCTTCCACCACTCTCCACTATCAGGCAGACAGAGCACGAGAGAATGAGTGAGAGAAAGCGAATAAGAGCAAGAAAAAAGCTAGAAATTACAGTGAGCAAAAGAAGAGACTCGGTGAGATAGCATGAAGGGCAGTAAAAAAAAAAAAGAGTGTGCCTTATTGAAAGCAAAAACAATGTAGGATACTGAAAATTCCAGTAAAAGAAAGAGAAAGCTTGAAAGTTGAGTGAAAGAAAGTGAGAGCAAGAAACAGCAAGAAAACAAGCAAGAGTGGAGGCGAGAGAGCAAGAAAGGCAGTAAGACAGACAAAGAGAGCAAAGGATAGAAAGTGAGTGAAGGCTAGAAAAAGCAAGTCCGAAACTGAGCAAGTCCGAAAGCAAGAGGGTGAAAGAAGCAGGAATAGAAAAAGCGACAAATAGCAAGAAAGGCAGTGTGTGAGAAAGCAAGTGAGAGCAAGAAAAAGCAAAAGAGAACAGAGGGAAAAGATAGCGAGAGCAGGCGGAAAAGTGAGATTGAAAGAAGAACATGAAAAAAAGAAAAAGCAGGAGAGTGAGAGAAAGCATGAAGAGAAAAAGTAAGAGAGGCAATAGGAATGAGAGAGAGACAGCAAAAGAGAAAGTGAGAGAGGAGAGTGACCTTGTAGGTCTTCCATCTCCAGCTAAAAAAAAACATCTTCTCCTGCTTCAGTGCACCTGTGCATATTTGTATATACTTCTCTGATAGTGTTAGAGAAGTCAGTGGATTGAAACCTGACAGTATATTAACAGGCTCTGCTAGGAAATTGCTGTAAAACCCATGAGATGAAGGAACACAGCCAGCTTCCAGCAGACATAATAACACACTGATGGACAGCACGGCTCTCAAAACATAAGAGGCACTTAAGAGTAGTGTCTTCATGCTGCGTCTGTTTGATGAACGTTGACTGGCACATCACTTTAACAATGTAAGGAACTTTTTCGCATGACAGCTTCATTTTATTAAAATGACACATTATTACTTTACTGTCCACGTCTGAGCAGTGATTGCTCCATCTTTTTTTTTTTTTTTTTTTTTTTAAGATGCCTTGATCTTAATGAGTATGTAATGTGGTGGCAGCCATCTATGAGATGCTCCAAGATAGGAGTCATGTCTCCCTGTGTGGCCTAGCTTGGATGGCAGTTGGGGGCACAAAGGTGCAGTAGCATGTTGATCTGTCAACCTCTCTGAGTTGATAATCACCTGTGCTTTGTTTCCTTTGTGTCACCTTGTTTGGTCAGCAGATGGGGTATGGAGACTCAGTTGCGTTTGATCTGTCAATTTATCTTGATTCACTTTAGGTGGAATATCACGACTGCTCTGTGTCTTCTTTGACAGCTTCTTTATTGCCATGCTTGCATTTATGTCTATGTTCCTATCGTTACCTATAGTCATGAGTTTTGGGCACTGACCAAAAGAGTAGGGTTGTGGGTACAAGCAGCAGGGAAGGAGTTCAGCAATCCAAGGAAGCCTCCGCTCCTTCGAGGAACCATATGAGCTGGTTTGGGTGTCTTACAAGAATGCTCCACATCCTTCTTGATGGACAGGCAGATCCAGGACCAACTGGAGGATTATATCTTACTGTTGGCTTGGAAACGTCTAGGGATACCCCAGGAGGAGCTAAAAAATTTTGGCTGGGGATGGAGAAGTCTGGGCTGACCTTCTCACCTTCGAAAAGTGACCCAAATGGAAGCTGAATTGAATTAAATATAGGATTACAAGCTACATAGGTGATTTTATTATCAGATGAGGTTAAATTGTCAGTTAACTAGTGTTAAACCTGTCCTGCTAATTAAATATATGACATAAAGCATTTCAAAATGACTAAATTGTTTTACTAATGTAGTTTATTGTAAATAATGATTGCGTTTTGATGTAATGCACCACATAAAACTTAGTCATAGTATTTACATGGTCACTCAATATTTTGTGTATTGTTTGGAGGTGAGAAGAAAGTAGAATACACAAAGAAAACCTCTATGCACATAAAAAAACATGCAAAGTTCCTTACAGACAGTGACCAGAGATGAGGATTAAACCCAGGTAATCAGGATCCATGTTGCTATGTGGCTTCCAGCTGTGACATTGTTCTACCCAGTGCGTAATAATTAATGATTAGGTTTACATAAATTATGTACAATAAGTTATTTTAGATAGGAGTTTACAGCATGACATATGTCAGTACATCAACTGGAAAATGTCAAATCTGCCCTGTAAATTGTCTTGAACTAAACGAAATCTTTCTGAATGCTACTTGTGAGACAATGCACACATGTGTAGACTGTGACTTTGAGGTCAACGGGGGTAACAGTATGTGGAAGTAAAGGTGCGCCCATTTAGGGCAGAAAAAGAACAAGGGTCATAGACTGGGCCTTTGTGTTGACCTTCAGGATCTAGTTCTATTCCAGCAACAAAAATGGACCAGCTGAGGTGCTGAAGGCCAGAAAAGAAAGCATGATGATGGGCACACTGCGCATAGTAGGAAGCTTTAGCATGAATGGAGGGGTCAGTTACTGGGGCCGCTTCTCCAAATAGAGCTGCCCTAGAATGCTGAATGGCTATAGAAACTGCAGCAAACAAAACCAGATGAGACACAATCAACACCAAGCAATGACATACTGTTTTGTCAAAGACCAATTCAAGTAACAATTTTCCAGTGTTGGGAAATTGCAATTCTCCAAGTGTTCATATTTCAGACAGAAAGGAAAGTAAAGTGGAGCTGGTATATCTGAGGTCAAGATTTTAGTGCATTCTTAATCTGAATCTTTTTTTAATAAAGTGGCTGAAAAAAGCATGAGCTCAATCAGTGGCTCTAAACAGTCTGGTGAATAATGAACAATATTGGCGCTCTCCAAATTAAAACCCCATTACTCACATGCAATATTCAGAGGCTCTAATCCAGGCTTTTAGCGGCTGGCTGGAAGTCTGTGTACATTCATGGGGCAACCTGGGCCAAGAGAAATGTGTGCCGAGAGAAGACACAAGACAAGTTTTTACATTTAAATGGATTAATCAAACTTTATATTTGCTGTATACCTACATACATTAACAACTTTACCACAAAATGCCATGTTACACAAAAAAATTAAAATATTTATTATAATGATTGAAAATTAGAATGATTGATAATTGGGTCAAATTTGCTACCACAAAGCAGTAATAATTTTCTAATTTAAAGCAGACATTCAGAGTATATGGTGGTGCAGCCACAAACATGATATAGGTGTTTTATAACAATGTTCTATTCAAAATCTGCTTTACCACTGCTCCATCACATTTAGGGTTGTGGTGGTATAATTCACCATGCGAAAGGCAGGAAACCCTGGACAGGTCTCCAGTCCATCACAGGGCAAATACACATACACATATTCACACACACTCATACCTAGAGGGACTTTAGTATCTCCAATTAACCCTGCATGTCTTTGGACTGTGGGAGGAAACTGATGCACCTGAAGGAAACCCACACAGACATGGGGAGAACATGCAAACTCCACACAGAAAGGACCCAGACCATTCCACCTGGAAACTGAACCCAGGACCTTTTTGCTGTGAGGTGACATTCCTATCAATCGAGCCTCACAGCAAAATTCTGAGTAAGGGGGCAATAACTTTTTTAAATTTTGGACTCTTAGCAAATGCTTAGAAACTTAGCATTCAACAATTAATTTAATAATTACTTTTACTAACGGTTTCATCATGGTCATGGTCACGGTGGTTTTTGTGCCACCTGGAAATAAGAAATATACCCTGTGTACAACCCACATATAATGTTGACTTTTACCTTTTGGCTCCTCCCATATTTTAGGGGTTGACACAGTGGATCTGGTCTGGATACCTGTCCAGGTGATACAGCATTTAGCAAACGCTTTTATCCAAAGCGTCTCACAGTTGTGACTATACAATCCTAGCAATCAAGGGTCAACAGTGGCAACCTGGCTGTGGTGGGGCTTGAACCGGCAACCTGCTGATTACTAGTCCAGTACTCTAACCACTAAGCTACAACTGCCCTACAACTGGATACCAGACTGGCACAGTTTTTATGCCAGATGCCCCTCATCGCAAGCCTTCTATTTTTTCCAGGCTTGGGACTAGCAATGACAAGTGCACCTCTCAATGGCTAGGCTGTTTCAGCCACTGCAAACCCCTACAAAATGCTACATTAATGCTGGGAGTTGCAAACTGATTTAATTTATATAAATGAAGACACCAAAATACATTTGTGTTTTACCTAACTGAATTATTGTCTAGTTTAACACGAATGTTTACATTAGTGCCATAAGACATGTTACAAATGTGACTAAACTAAACTAATGTGTAGGTTAAAATAAACCCACTGGTATTCTCTGAACAGGCTAAAGTTCAATAAACTCAAGTACGAGCCAACTGTACGTGTATGTAAAATGTGTGAATGGGAAGTAAACTGAATAACATCTCTCTGCTTTAGCTGTTTATGTTATCCAATAGTCATTTGCTGAAGTGGTAAGAAAATTGTGCAGGATGAGACTGCTGATCCCCAACACTTTACATAAATGTTTAAAATGGTTAATAAATGGTTATTGTGTCATACTGGACTACTATTAAATATACAGCTGATGAATGTGAGCTAGTTAATTACAAGGCAGGGTGTCAGAATAATAACATCAAGTGTTGCACTAATACTATTCAGAACAAGACTATGCATTTTTGGATGCAGCATATTATTAGGGCATGGCAAAAGGATATAAGACATTTTAATTAGCATATCCATGCATATTTTAATACATTTAAATGTGTATAAATGTGTATTAGAGTTTGTAGAATTTATAAAATATTTTCTGTGGCTTATAAAATAATAAACAATGGTTAATGTTTAACCATTGGTTCCTCTTAATCTAGGCCAGACTAAATGTGATGAAATTTTAACAGCTAACATATTTAAACAGGATGTATTAACTGCCCACATGCAGCAGAGACTCCGATAAGTGAAATATCCCTGTAACAATAAGCTTACTGTGCTGGTGGTTAGAGTCGAGACAGATTTAGTAAATCCTTTTCCATTACAATATGAATTTATTCACAAAAACTGGAGCAATTATATCAATATGTTCTTTTTGTCATTAGAAATGCCACACCTGCCAAAAGTCTAACCAGGGTGACCTGGGTAATGGTCCATGGAAATGGACCAGTCCTCCATCACTAAATTACGCTGGGCATAATGGGCAGCAACAATAAGAACATAATCCCTAAATCCACAATGCTGATTGAGAACACCGTTCAGTCTTGATTGCATTAAGACAGACAGGCTGGCACTCAGCTTACAGAGAGTGAAATAGCTTAAAAGTCTAAACATAGCAAAAACAACACATCATTTGCCTGATTATCAGGTTATCCCACTGAGCTTCCACCAAGATAATAAAAAAATTAACAGCATCCTGCCTCTTGCCTGTGCTATATCAGTGTTTTGAATCTTATCTAATTCATCAGAACTGATCCAAATCTATAGCAAGATGCATCTGATCAGCAGAACTCATGATAATCCTATCAAAGGATACCTGCATGGTCATTGTCTTGTTGCATCATCAGACATTTATTATGGTTAAAGTAACAAACTATAATCCATACATTCTCCTGTAAAATGTGGCTACAATTGTCAATGTATTGTTTTCTCAACACATGAAGGGTGCTGGGATTTGTTATTGCCTTAGTGCTTTGCTGTTTCAGGTACCAAACAGCTTGCATAGTGAGATATGAGAAACAATTGAAACAACTGAACAAAAAAAATACATTCAAATTTTTTAAAGGTGATAATATTTTAAATTATTTTTACTTCTGTTGTAATACAAAGTTGAGTAGGTAATTTACCTCTATTTGTGGTTCCTGTTAATTGTCCATCACCATCTGTTTTCATGTGGTTATATTGGAAAAACAAATCCAGACCATATTGTGGATAAGAATGTTAACCTTGCAAAAATGCTGGTTTCTGGTGTATCTTCTCTCATCCCTGTGAGGAAAAAAAAATGCCATAGATAAAAGACTAGAAGAAGGTCTATCTATCTCTGGTCAACAGCTGTAGTGCAGTGGTAGCTCAATAGAACTGGACTAGTAATCAGAAGGTTGCTGGTTCAAGACCCACCACTGACATGTTGACACAATTGTTCAAACTGTATTCAACTATAATTGTAAGTCTCTTTTGGATAAAAGCATCTGCTGAACCTTGTTCCTAATAATGAGGCCAGTAAATTTAAACAACACTGCTGCATCTGATACACTCATACCAGAACAACACACTACTATGCCATATTACTGATATGTTGAGTTATTGTTTGTGTTACTGCTAAGAATGGTCCATCACACAAAAAATATCTGATTAGTGGGGGTTCCTCTTGATTGATACACATGGTACAGGGGTGTAACTACGTGTAAAGAACAACAGATGGGCTTCAGTCAGTAACTGAATTTCCACAAAGTTGATATGTGTGGTAGGTGTAACGTATAATCTAATCAATGTACCCAATATATGAACCCAATAAATTGCTCAGTGAGAGAAAATACCTTAAATAAATGGAGTTTGTATTATATTACATTAACAAATTTGATTTAGATATAAACAAGGAACAACCAGTACTAGGTCTTATTAGTGTCAAATCTGAACTAGCACCTTTAATACTGTACTGAAAACACAGCCTTTTACAATTAAAAAACTTGATTTTAAAAGTAAATTAGCAAGAAACGAAAAGTGTTTTTTTAATTATTTTTTATTAATTAACTATTGTTTTTTTTTATTTATGATTGTGCACCTCTGGATCCTCACTACAGTTTGATCCAAATGGGATCAATTGACCCACCATGACCCTGTCGAAGATAACATAGTAATAATAATAATAATAATAATAATAATAATAATAATCACCATCATCATCTCATAAAATAACAAATCATATACTATATGTGAATTGATTGAAGAGAAAGATAGACAGGGTTGTGATGGAGACCTGATGTCAGAGGAAACAGGCTGTAATTCTCTCCCTATTAGAGAGGTAGTACTATAAATACACAGGAGCATAGCATGAGTGCTTTTACTCACCTCTGAATTAGTTGTTGCTCCAGTCATTACCATCATTACAGTCATTAGTCTCAGATCTGCATCATGCTGTCTTCACTATAAGAGCCAAAGACATTCTCACATATACACGTAAATTACATTAATCACCTCCAGTGCTTCCAGCATGCTCACCTTTCACCTTTGTCTTTTGTATTGTGAGATGTACTCAGCACGTTTGCGCAGCTCTAAAACAAGTGACGCTACTTTTGTTAGTTAAACTGGTTGCCTCTGTTCTTAAACAGCAGACTGAAAGTTAGTTTTTATTCTGAATAAATAATTAATAGAAGGAAATATATTACAGTTTTATAGCTAAACTTTAAGGTTCTTTTTAAAAAATTCAATACGGCTAATGCAAAGTGTGGAGATTGCTGCCACCTACTGGTAGACAGAACCCCAGCGTCCAATGTATTTCCGGTTAAAGTTTATTCACTTGCCGTATGTAAGCAAACAGGAAGGAGAAAAGTGTTTAGCGTTGTGTTTAGCGTTGTTCTCTCTCTCTCTCTCTCTCTCTCTCTCTCTCTCTCTCTCTCTCTCTCTCTCTCTCTCTCTCACATACACACACACATATGTAAACACACTTACAAATTCACACTCATAGACTTACACTCACAGACACACCTACACCTGCATAACATTAAAAATGGCGACCATATGTTCGGGGATGTTCAGTACTAACTGTCTACAGAATTGTTATCTGTATGATAATAATAATTGTGAAATGTCCTTACAATCATATTAATGTATTTAAAAAAACAAACAAACAAAGAGACCACTTGAGACATCCAGGGCTAACCACTGGGAAACCTTTTTAAGGCGGACCACTGGAAAACCAAACGTGAGCTACTAGGATGCCAAAGGCGGGCCACTAGGACGCCCAAGATGGGCCTCGACTTAAGTTCGGATCCAGGGATGACTTTTAATGGAACATGGCGATGGAGCTGCCCTGAGCTTTTGTTCTTATTTTTGGCCATGCTGTCTGCTGATTATCCTGGTAAACATCCTCCCCCACACACATAAATACACACTCAAAAAAACATTTGGGTATGAGAAAGTATGCCATACATCATCACTGACAGCTTGTTTTTTAATGCTGTTATTCGGTTCATCACATATAATTTAACAGCCTTTCATGTTCTGTTCTGAAGGACATGGGGTTTAGCTTGCAGACACATAAGACAGTCTTTCTTAACAGGTACTTTGCAAATGCTCAATTGTAGGGAGGGAGGGTTAGGGGAATCCAGGACAGTGGGAGATCTGAACCGGTGTACTACAATAACCCCCAGCTGTTCAGGTGGAGCCCATGTGCACCATCGCCACCGGCCGGAACGAGAAGACGGGGAGGCTTGCGTCGACATTATTCCAACACAGTGAAGGTTATCTAAATCGGGTCACCACCATAGCCCACGCCTGCCTAGATGGATCCCACATATACCTCCACATCAGGTCAGAAAAGTGTGGCTCACATTGCCAGGACAATGAATACTATCCGGGCGACCACCATAAGAACCGCTCACCTATAAGCCTGTTTTAGTGGCAGGCACTGTATAAATAAATGGAGTCTAAGTGTTAACAACCTTAACAAACAAACAGCATTTAAATTTGGGACAACTAATGCTATCTGAAAAGTGCCATCACCATAGCAGCCCCTCAAACATTAGCCCGTTTTAGCAAAGGGCACTGTACAAACAAACATAGGCTAAGTGCTAACAAGCTTGACACACAAATGGTGTTTCAATTCGAGACAACAAATTTATTCTGAGCCAGACCACCACAGTAACAACTGCTTGCACGTTAGCCTGTTTTCATGGTGGGCACTGTACCTTAGAAACAGAGAGTGTGAACAAGTGTGGCAAACAAAGTTAGCCTTGTTCTTCTTGTGTCTGTTTTCTCCATATATTTCTGTTCACTACTAAAACAGCAATGAGTATATGCTCAGGGTGTAATTGTGGTTTGTGCCTGTTGTTTCTGGGGTAATGCTTGACCCATCATGACCCCGATCAGGATAAAGAAGGCTGCTGAGGATGGTAAAAAATAAACTTTGGATTTAAAGTGGATTTAACACAGTATGCATAAAAGCAGTTCTGTTTGGGGATATCAGAATCATAACTATCACATGCCCAGTGACACTATGTCCTGCTGGTACTCCTTACCCACCCCCTCCTCTCTGAAATGAGATAAATGGCCTCGTCTCAGTGATCGACTGTCATCGTCTAAATTCATAAAGCTCAACAAAGATATGCCACATTGTGCCTCACAATAACGGTCCAAAGGAGCACACATTGAGTCCAGATAATGCACATACACAATTGGGCAATGTGCATTATAGCAGTGGATTAAGAGCATTCACAAAAGTGGCCAGAGGGCAGCTTCAGCATTAACTGCTTCACTTGATCTGAATCAAAACTATTCTTATACCCTCTGACCTTGTGTTTCTCCTCGTTTTGGCTGGGTGCAGGACAAAGGGGCAAACAACTAAAGGGGTACTGATGTAAGAGGGGTGAATCTCAGTTTTTCCACAGTGGTAGCAAGTAAACCATGTTGCACCAGAAGCCATGACAAAATTCAAGAAATGGTTCAAAAGCCTATCACAGAGATCAAATCTGTTTCCATTCTTGCCTGAAATGTACAGGAATGGTGTGTGTTTTCCTGGTCTTCACATTGATCCAGCAGTAATCTGCTCCACTCATCAGAAGAAGAGTGAAGCAGGGAGAGGTGGCCTCAAGCTGTGATTACTCCATTTAATTCAACAAGGTTTCTGAGGCATGAAACATGCTCAGGCCGTAAATGACTTCTTCCTCTTTTCTTCTACAGTCCACTCCACTCCACTGAGTAACCTCCAGTCCCGGCTCTTGCACCTGATCCTACCTACTCTCTCTTCTTGCTAACAAATAACGAGTTATAATCTGAAGAGTGATATTAGGATAGCAATGGTTAAACTCCTAGAGGCTGTTTTTTTGTCAAAGGAGATGTCAAATGGAAAGCCAACGTTTGACATTTCCAGATGGAAAGCTAGCTGGTTGGTTGGCTGAGATGTCACCTTTGCTGGCTGGTCGCCTCCATGAGGGATGGTTGATTTACTATTGCTTGACTCTCCGTATACAATACTGCTCTCTGTGAGACCCAGTCATAATAATTTTTCATCTCTCCCCGGTTAGGGTGGGGGTCTGTTTGTTGATTAGGATTTTAACGTCATGTTTTACACACTTTGGTTACATTCATAACAGGACAGGTAGTTACTGGTTACACAAGCTTCACCAGTTTAGGTCTTTGTCAAACACAGTCATGAACAATTTTGTATCTTATAATTCACCTTACTTGCATGTCTTTGGACTGTGGGAGAAAACCAGAGCTCCCGGAGGAAACCCATGCAGACACAGGGAGAACAAGGGTGGGGGGGTCTGCAAGCAGAGGAAGTTACAGTTAGGAAATTGGACACAACTAGATTAGATAGATAAAGAGAAATGGAAAAATGCAAAAATGTAATTACAAAAAAAAAAAAAAACATTTTCTTCTGATACTGAATTTAAAAGTCCATTAACATTGTAGGGCTGGGCATATATGGCCAAAGGTATTTGAACACCCCTATCAAATAAAAGTTCAGGTGTTTTAGTCAGTGGCCTGTATAGAGCCCTGACATAGATATTAGGACAGCATTGGTCGAACTCCACATTGAAAACCCATGACATTAATTGGAATGCTGATTACAAGCCAGGCATTAACACCCAACACCATTGTCTGACTTCACAAATGCCCTTTCGATTAAATTGGCCCAATTTTCCACTGACAGTTCAAAATGTGCAAACTGTGAAAAGCTCTTCCAAAAAAAATGAAGGCTTCCATAGCATTTGGGTAAAATTTTTAATTACAAAGTAAGTGGCAATATTTTGAGAACACAATGAAACAATTGTGTATCCCACACTTGAGTTAACAGTGTCTCAGAATGAAAGTCCAGGAGATCCAGGACATTTACATTCCTCCTGTCAGTAATGGTATAAGCATGCCTCTAAAAACAGTATCCACTCATACCAGCACAACACACACTAGCACACCATTGTCATTGTCACTGCAATGCTGAGAATCATCTACCACCTAAATAATACCTGCTCTGTGGTGGTTCTGTGGGGGTCCTGACCATTGAAGAACAGAGTGAAAGCAAGCTAAAAAAGTATGTAGAGAAACAGATAGACTACAGGCAGTAATTGTAGAACTACAAAGTGCTTTAATGCGATAAGAGGAGCTGATTAAATGAACAGTGAGTGTAGAAACAAGGAGGTGGGTGTAATGTTATGGCTGATCGGTGTACATAGTATATATACTGTATATATACAGTGTATCACAAAAGTGAGTACACCCCTCACATTTCTGCAAATATTTCATTATATCTTTTCATGGGACAACACTATAGACATGAAACTTGGATATAAATTAGAGTAGTCAGTGTACAGCTTGTATAGCAGTGTAGATTTACTGTCTTCTGAAAATAACTCAACACACAGCCATTAATGTCTAAATAGCTGGCAACATAAGTGAGTACACCCCACAGTGAACATGTCCAAATTGTGCCCAAATGTGTCGTTGTCCCTCCCTGGTGTCATGTGTCAAGGTCCCACTAGCACACCATTGTCATTGTCACTGCAATGCTGAGAATCATCTACCACCTAAATAATACCTGCTCTGTGGTGGTTCTGTGGGGGTCCTGACCATTGAAGAACAGAGTGAAAGCAAGCTAAAAAAGTATGTAGAGAAACAGATAGACTACAGGCAGTAATTGTAGAACTACAAAGTGCTTTAATGCGATAAGAGGAGCTGATTAAATGAACAGTGAGTGTAGAAACAAGGAGGTGGGTGTAATGTTATGGCTGATCGGTGTACATAGTATATATACTGTATATATACAGTGTATCACAAAAGTGAGTACACCCCTCACATTTCTGCAAATATTTCATTATATCTTTTCATGGGACAACACTATAGACATGAAACTTGGATATAAATTAGAGTAGTCAGTGTACAGCTTGTATAGCAGTGTAGATTTACTGTCTTCTGAAAATAACTCAACACACAGCCATTAATGTCTAAATAGCTGGCAACATAAGTGAGTACACCCCACAGTGAACATGTCCAAATTGTGCCCAAATGTGTCGTTGTCCCTCCCTGGTGTCATGTGTCAAGGTCCCAGGTGTAAATGGGGAGCAGGGCTGTTAAATTTGGTGTTGTGGGTACAATTCTCTCATACTGGCCACTGGATATTCAACATGGCACCTCATGGCAAAGAACTCTCTGAGGATGTGAGAAATAGAATTGTTGCTCTCCACAAAGATGGCCTGGGCTATAAGAAGATTGCTAACACCCTGAAACTGAGCTACAGCATGGTGGCCAAGGTCATACAGCGGTTTTCCAGGACAGGTTCCACTCGGAACAGGCTTCGCCAGGGTCGACCAAAGAAGTTGAGTCCACGTGTTCGGCGTCATATCCAGAGGTTGGCTTTAAAAAATAGACACGAGTGCTGCCAGCATTGCTGCAGAGGTTGAAGACGTGGGAGGTCAGCCTGTCAGTGCTCAGACCATACGCCGCACACTGCATCAACTCGGTCTGCATGGTCGTCATCCCAGAAGGAAGCTGACGCACAAGAAAGCCCGCAAACAGTTTGCTGAAGACAAGCAGTCCAAGAACATGGATTACTGGAATGCCCTGTGGTCTGACGAGACCAAGAAAAACTTGTTTGGCTCAGATGGTGTCCAGCATGTGTGGCGGCGCCCTGGTGAGAAGTACCAAGACAACTGTATCTTGCCTACAGTCAAGCATGGTGGTGGTAGCATCATGGTCTTGGGCTGCATGAGTGTTGCTGGCACTGGGGAGCTGCAGTTCATTGAGGGAAACATGAATTCCAACATGTACTGTGACATTCTGAAACAGAGCATGATCCCCTCCCTTCGAAAACTGGGCCTCATGGCAGTTTTCCAACAGGATAACGACCCCAAACACAACCTCCAAGATGACAACTGCCTTGCTGAGGAAGCTGAAGGTAAAGGTGATGGACTAAACCCAATTGAGCACCTGTGGCGCATCCTCAAGTGGAAGGTGGAGGAGTTCAAGGTGTCTAACATCCACCAGCTCCGTGATGTCATCATGGAGGAGTGGAAGAGGATTCCAGTAGCAACCTGTGCAGCTCTGGTGAATTCCATGCCCAGGAGGGTTAAGGCAGTGCTGGATAATAATGGTGGTCACACAAAATATTGACACTTTGGGCACAATTTGGACATGTTCACTGTGGGGTGTACTCACTTATGTTGCCAGCTATTTAGACATTAATGGCTGTGTGTTGAGTTATTTTCAGAAGACAGTAAATCTACACTGCTATACAAGTTGTACACTGACTACTCTAAGTTATATCCAAGTTTCATTTCTATAGTGTTGTCCCATGAAAAGATATAATAAAATATTTGCAGAAATGTGAGGGGTGTACTCACTTTTGTGATACACTGTATATATATATATATATATATATATATATATATATATATATATATATATATCATGCTGCGGAGTGCTGCAAATTATGGCAAACAGGAGCAATTGAGTAAAACTGAAAATTTCTTCTTTTTTTTTTTTACAATTACAGAAATCAGAATGTAAGGGGGAGTTGAGTTGAGCTTTGAATTTGCTACTCATTCCGTACACTAGTAAACTGTTGGTAACAATAAATAAGTCTATCATCTGATTTTTCCATGTGAGTATAGTTGAAACTCTTAGAAACATGTACAGAACAGTCAATCCAACAGCTGGCATATAAAGAGATTGATAAGTAGTGTTTTCCAGAACATCATGTTTTCATTCATGTCTGGTTCAATGTTCCTCAAATTGTATCCATCTATCTTGTTGCTGGCCGTCTTCTTCCTCTTTCACCTTTAACTTTTCCAAGCATAATTTTCCAATAAATTCATTCTTAAAATACTTTGTCAAAAGTAAGAAAGCTTCAGTTTTGGTTATCTGGGCTTTAAGTGAGACGTTAGGTTTGATTTGGTGGATCGATTTGTTTATCTTTTTAGCCTTCCAAGGTAGTCTCGAAAGTATACTGAGACAAAATGAGAAAAAAAAATTGTGATTTGTATATGCTTTCAGCTAGCACTTGTTCCATTTGTTCCAGGATTTAACAGAGTTTCAAAAGGTATAATAATTAGGATAAAATTGCTGCCCAACTAGACAATCCCTGCTGAGGTGAAAAGCTGCATGCTAATTGGCAGGTTTGTAATTGAAGCCTGCTATACATGAAGAGCTTATCCTGATGAACTCAAAGCTCAGCTGTGGCCTCTTGGGGGCTATGAGGTGTCATGTTCTGAGCTGCTCGCACAGACATTCCTGCTCTTTTCACTCGGCTCGACAGTGTTTTGTGGTGAATCACGTAATTAACACAAGGATTTCAAGAATTCAGTGACTAAACATAATTACTTCTCCCCTCCTCTCCTTCCTTAATTCCTTCCTGTGGCCTGGGCTTTCGGCCTGGCTGCACAAACACAAAGAGCCGTCATGTCAGGACAGTGCTGGCTGGTGGGCCGCTGAGTGAAAGGGAGGGGACAGCTCCACTGGATACTGTCTAACACTCTGAAATGTCTACTCACAGAGATAAAGTCTCTCTCTCTCTTTCTCTTTTTTTTTTACATTTTTTTTTTACAGGTTACATTTGCATATTCAATTTAATCTTATATAGAACTTTTTAAATGAGTAGTTTTGGAGCTACAAAAAAGTAGGAAAAATGAAAGAAAAAAGTATTCAAACTAATAAAATACTGTATGTACACAGTACATAGATATTACTTAATATAAAAGTCAAGCTGTTTACACCTGTCTTTTTGTAAAAAAAAAAAAATGTAATATTTAAGAGGATTTTATGCAATGAGTAGCAATGTTGAAGTTTAAGAAGCTTTTCAAAGTTCCCAGCAATAACACTGAAGTTTTAAGTGCAGCAAACACTTTAAACAGCCGTGGCAGTACTACTGGTTCAGTAATCAGAGAGTGAAAATTCTGTGGAACCAGAATTTCTCCACAGACAGGTGCACAAGATTTAACAACATGCACAGCAGTCCTTTGAGAGGAGTTGCAGGACTACCGGAATGTAGCAGAAACAACAAGCTGTGAAATATCACAGCCGCTTCAACTGCAAACCTTATCTGCTAAAATAAAGAACATTTATTTAGAATTTGCACACATACATTTAAACAAACCAAAAAGTTGTAAGTAATCCACTTTGGTCAGACCAAACACAAAACTTAAATATGACAATAATCCTGCTTATCATATTTTAAGGATGGTGGGGGGTTAAGTTGATCTCAGGAAGACCAAACAAGCAGTTAGGTTTGAAGGTGAGCATTATGATATGGTGCTGTAGCTTTAGTCACGTAGCTCTAGTGCAAAGATAAATAATTAAACTTTAGACACTGAACGCTGATAAATATGAGGGTTCTTTATAAAAAGCAAATTACACTTTTCTACAGTCACTTTCCAGTGCATTTTTCCCAGCGTCAAACCATGTTAATGCCATCCACAAAATATGTTTTTGGTTGAGCGTGTACAGTAGCTACTGATGCACCGCTGCCTTCACATCATCATCACATGAAAATCTTCTTCCCCATAAAGCTTCTTTGGACTTCCAAAAAGGTAGAAATCAGATTGTGTAAATTAAGATTATAAGCTCTCTCAGTGTCTCAGACACGACCAATTACTACTACTCCCTCCCTCACTGTTTCAAACGGAAATATAACAGTGCAAATACTTTTTGAAAATCCCTCGTAGAAAGTAAATTTGTGGAAAGGTGAAACTGGATAAATTAGTTTCTGACATAACTGTTAGTGTATAGGATCAATGTGGCCGTGCACATGCCAGCACCAGAGTCGATTATTCAAAAAGAAAAAAGTTTGCGGTAGACAGATTGGAACAAAATCCAGAAATCAACAAAATTCCCAACCTGTTACAAACCAGACCACAATTTTAATTACTGTTGTTTAAGAGTGTATGGAATTATAGCATGGAACAAGTCTTGGCCAATGAGAGTAAAAACTTGGGATAAAGGCATGCCGGTTGGTGTGTTTAATTAGAGATGAATTACCTGACTCCAGCTCCCCTGCTCTGTCCTCTCATTTCCTCTGTAATCCTGCCACTCGGGCCACATTAAGCTCTCGCCCCCAGGATGCACAGCCGTGCCACCCTTGTGCATTCTTTCAGCAGCTCATTTAATTCTGCAGTGTAACCAAGGTTTTGAAGAGGGGGTAAATCCCTGCCCCCTGCTTATTCTACCTGCTATTCAAACCACCACTGCCCACTCCACTTCCCCAACAGGGTAGACTAGGTCTAAGGCTTACTTAAATAAATATTAAAGTTATATCTTTGCATCTAAAAAGTGTAACTAACCATAATTTAAACATGGTTTACTGTACCGAGGAAAAAACCCAAAAGATCTGTTTAAACTAGTCTGGCATGTTTGGGTAGCACAGAGGTCTAATTCACAAGCTCACCACTGCAGAGAGCTTGAGGTCTCCAGTTCCAAACTTAGTGATACTACAGACCTGGCCATGCCAGAGGGATGGAAGTTCAGATGATGTTTCAGTCACTTAAAAATGTGACCTCAGTCTGTTCGAGGGGTCAGCATGAGAATTCACTGCTGGCTGGTGAAAAGAAGCAGCTTATAACTTGTCACATGTGTCAGAGGGGACAGGTGCTAATCTGCAGCTTTTCTCACCTAGCACCTAGGGGTGGTGCAAGTGGAAGAGGAACTGGAAACAACCAAATTATTTCCAACCCCCCTACACCCCAAAAAAGTAGAGTCTATGGGCAGTTATTCTTGTAATTGTCTATTTGTTAAGGTTTCTTTGTCCATCAATAAGGTGTTGGTTAATTATGCTCTAATTTAGCTGAAAATCAATTCTATAATTTCATTTCATTGCACTAAAGAAACATCTATGTGTCTGATAATTTAAAGCCTACGATGGTTAACACTTTTTAGCCATTAATAATTTATGTTCTTGTTACACTATATAGACAAAAGGTATGTGGACACCCTTTGCAATTATTTAGTTCAGCCACACCCATTACTAACAGGTGTATTAAGTCAATTATATGCTTCTAACTTTGTGACAACAGGTTGGGAAAACCCTGTTCCTGTGTGACTGTGCACCAAGCAAGGCCCATAACGACATAGTTTGACAAGTAACCAGTAGAGATAATCCAGTGGCCTGCAGAGAGCACTGACTCCACCCAGCACATTTCACATGAAATGTTATGCAATTAGAACCCAGGTCTTCTTTTTCAGTATCAGTGCTGGACCTTATAAATTCTTAATTTTAAATATTGACTAAATCTGGGCTAATTCATATTCCAAAATTGTGTGGCTGGATGGATAGATCAAACAAAAGAAAGATGGCCGAACGTTTTTTCTTTACAACAAAACCTCGAGTAAAATGTAGCCTTGAAACCTACATTGTTTAAACTGTACCAAGGATGGGGAACAAAATGTTTGGTGTTCGATAGCAGCTTTCTGATGACAAAATTACACATACATTTACTTATGAAGCGAGTAAAAAGTAAATTTTTTTCTGAAAAACTGTAACAGAAGCAAAACATACAAAACAGTATAAAAAATACTTCAATACTTTCTACATTTAAGCTAAAATAATCATAGATTCTGCTCTATCGTCTTAGCTTTGTTGTGTTTAACTTTTTGTTTATGGTAGTCTTGTCCCTACAAAACACTCAACTTCAAGTTCGTTGATCATTAGTAACTGCATTATGTGTAGGGTCACGATGGGTCCAGTGCCCATCCTGTAAACAGTGGATGGGCACTGTGTCCCAAATTGTAAGGCATTACACATGATTTCATTCATTCCTACTTGGAAAGTATTTGGAGTAGCAACCTTCCTCCTCATAGACAACAGGAAACAGGTTTTCCAGGGAAGTTTTACTCAGGTAGTTACCAGAGGAGATAATTAAACCTGGATTCCTGAAGCTGTGTGGCTTCAATATCAACATCACTTCATTCCAGGTTGTCATTATGGTTGTGGTTGGGAATTCGTTAATTCATTAGGAATTTATTAATATATTTAGTTATTTAACGTTGTGCTTATACCACGGTTACATTCACAACATTTCATGTCAATCATCCTTGTCATTGGCTGTTTTTATGTTGCTCTTTTAATGCACTCTATTATACCAATTTCTTTCAAGAAATTAAGGGTTGTTTTCATATCGTCTTTGGTATTGTTACAGAATGTCGTTCCTGTGAGTATTTAGTACATTTAGTCAGTAGGTGTTTAATGGAAAGAGGTATTCTGCAGTTATCAGACAGTGTGGGATATTTCCCCCTTACAAGATATGAATGTGTTAGACGTGTGTGTCCAATGCAGCATCTGGTATAGACCACCTGATAAAATCGTTTCTCTGGTTAGGGTTTTAGTTGGTGGAAAATGTCAGGTTTAAAGTTTATTTTTACTTTGTGTGTTCTATTTGACACACGTTTTTAATGTAGAGAGACATAAGTGGTTTGGTGTCTAATGGGGGAAGTTGGACTTATGTAATGACATACTTTTAACATTTATCAACGGAATTTACCTACAGCTATGCTGTTATAGGTGAGTTACAAGAAAATGGATGTTCTTTTTTCAGCAAAAAAAAGTCAGATTGTCGTCTTTGGATATAGCCAAATAGCTACACAGTGGATAGAGATGCAGGGTTTTTTTTTTAAACACAGGCTAAATGATCTTGTATTTGTTTTAAGTAAACAATTAGTTCAGTAGAACATCTGCAGTCCAGTGGTAAACTGTTTGCTTATCTATTAAAGGCTTGTTCAAGAGATTGCTTGAGGGCAGAATACACAAACTGTCACACGAGCTTGAGTACTCAGTTTAAGCCCCAAACACAAGTAGTTTAAACAATGCTGAGCAAGGAAAATCTGCTCAGCTTTAAAAAAACAAGGTCATCTGATTTTAAGACAGGTAAAACAAGCCACTTTTGTCAGTTATTAATACATGTACATGCATGTAATGTATAATACTACTACTTGTCAAAGACACAAACATGAAACATGCATCACTGCAAAGATACCCCACACAATTACCCATGATGTTCATCTAAATCTCCACCAACTATCCTGTTCATTTACCCTCTTTCTTTTCAAACTATTGTCCAGCGTTCACCCAATCTGCTTAGTTCATCCTCACAATCTACAAACCTGAGGATATCTGCAATCTAGTCAAGTCCCACCCATGGCTTCAGCCTGAAGAGTGAGGATTACTTTAATCCACACATTTGCCATCCTGATCCAAAGAAAACAAAACAGACCTGCGAGGAAAGGATAGGGGTTTTAGGTTGGACCATTAGCAGGATTTGGACTGTTGGGGTGGGGGATCTGTAATGAGGAGCAGAAGTGAAAAGCTTAGCTTAAAGATAGGATGTGTTGGCTTACTAAGGTGGTAGATCGCAGCACACGCTGTTATCCAAATTCTTCACACATAGACTGACACTAGGAGGAGATGTAATGACTAATCTTCCTAATGACCGAGAAAAACATCTTACCAGAAATTTTAGCACAACTTTTAAAAACTGTTAAAATTTGACTTGTGTTATATTTAATGCCCAGTGCATACTAATCTGTTTTTCATTTTTACATCTTAAACCTAAGTAAAAAATGTGAATATGCAATTTCCAAATTTCATCTAAGTAGCCAGTCAAAAAAATTTGCATGGTGTCAAATTTATACACATTGCCATGATGTTTATTTAGGATGCAGCCAATTTAGAATGCAAACTAGAGTTTTTATTTTTATTTCATTTTTAATTATGGTAATTATGATTTCCTGGCGACAAAACTCATGGGGTCAGAGGTTTTGTGATGCATATGAAGACAAGAGAAACATCATTATTAATAAATGTGATTATTTAGTGCCTAGGAACACATTTGTTCAATAATATGTGATGTCAGTGCACTATCAGTCACAAATCAAGTATGCAGACCAGCATGAGCAACTGTAGTAACTCCAGTAACTCCCCCCCCCAAAAAAGGGAAAAAAAATTATAATAATAATAATGAGACCAAGAAAACTGAAGAAAAACAATATTTACAATACTAATAATAATAAGTAAAGAAAAAGTAGTAAGTATGTATGCGGAACACAACTCAAATAATTACTTATTATTGACTTCAGGTGTTTTAGCCACACTAACTTACAAAAATTTATAAATTATGCAGAATCAATTTCTCCAACATTTTTCTGATCCTGCAAAGCTCTGCAGCCAGGTTTTCTAAAAAAAAAAAAAAACATTTTAGTGCCTGACCTCAAAAAAGCATTTGTTTTTTTGACTGAACGAGGACAAATTCCCACAGACACAGTCAACAATGTTGTGGAAAGCCTGCCCAGAGTAGTGGTGGGGGCAACTCCACATTTCCATCCATGGTTTTGAAATGAGATGGCCAACAAGCTTATGGATGGGAGACCAAATCCTATTGGAGATATAAAGTGGCTTATGTTTAGTACTTGGTTGCTGCATGTTTTAATAGGCCTCTTACTAAAAAGTGTCTTTTATGAATCGTTTAATATTGTTTTATGTTGGCTTACAATGAATTATAATATTAAAAAGCCAAAACATACCATATCTAATTAATAAATAAAAATAAATAATTAAAAATCTGCTTGGAAGTCTGAAACATGGTTGGTCCAGTTCTACAGCATTAGGGTAAAATACAATGGTAATTCCCAGTTTTAATGAAAATATGACCTATCACTGTAAAGATTAATGTGACTCTAAAGAATGAACAGAATGACCTATTAAAGAGGATTAACCATTTCCAATCATTTGAGACTTAAACTGATCTTGTTTAAGTGTTTCTTTTGCAACAAAACCTAAAAGTATTTGCTAAAAATGCAGTAAGCCTTCTCAAACACAGCACTAAACAGCTGGGCTTCCCATGCTCACCTGCTGCTGGGGGAATTCAAGTACCAACACATTTCAGTGAGGTAAGCACGCCCTCTTGTGTCTTAATATGAACACAAATTTTACTACAACGCAAGCAATTGAGAATTAAGAGCCTTGCTTATGCCTAGTTCACACTACACGATTTTTGCCCTGATTTTCGCTCGGCGATTGATTTTCCGGGTCGGGAGCAACTCAGCGTTTGCTCGGCGATCAAAACTCGGCTCTCAGTCGCTAAGTGTGAACTATCCAACAACTCGACCCGACCGGCTCGCCGACCGCTCCGCGACTGGATTGAGTTTTCTAGCACGCCAGATATCTGATCTCAGACGGGCAACTGGGAATGAGTGACATGTCGAACAGCCAATGAGAACGCAGGATACAGCGTGAGGGGAAATGCAGGGGAGGACAGGGGCTTAATTAATATAGTTTATATCAGGATACACCGACACACACACGTTTTACAGTATTTCTGATTTGATCGTCCTCTACAAAACATAATACCCACGCTGCATTGCAAAACTTACTACAAAACAAGCCATATAGTACTGCTCGTGTTGCCAAATCCACTCAGATTCATTTATTTTTCCTCCTTGATATTACGCTGCACATCAGCGCACAAACCCTTTGATCTCTCGCTACTTGTTGACGTTCATTTTTTTGGACGTGGTGTCATTAAACTTCTCGTCACTTCTCACGTGTGTTTTTGTAAAAAAAAAAAAAAAGAAAGAAAGAAAGAAAGGGAGACCAGAGAAGCTCGTCTGCGATTCCAGTTGGTGATGGATCGTGTAGTGTGAAACCCCCTATCGCCGATCAGTCGTGTAGTGTGAAATATACACCGACTGAAAGACTCCCGAGTGCAGGAGATTCAGTCGTGTAGTGTGAACTGTACAGCGACCTGACGACTTAGTCGTGTAGTGTGAACTTGGCATTAAGGGCCCAACAGTAACAACTAGACAGTGCTGGGGTTTCCAATCAGCAGTACCAGCAGAGCTACCACTACTACCATATGTTATTAACAGCATTTTTTGTATATGAAATAAAAAGGCTTTTACAAAGAAATGTCAGTATTAGCAGTATCCTTAAGCAATTCTTTATTGATAACAGATCATGTTCATTGAATCCTACTAAAACACATCATACTGGGGACTAAAATTACATGGATGTTAGCAGAGCGGGTCAGAGAGGCAGAGTGAGTTCAAAAGAGTGCGAGAGACTCTTTTACAATCTCAAAAATTTGATTACAATCTCCGTTCCCCAACTCCCATCAACTCCGCTCGATCTGACAAAACACATCCCACAAAGCCAAACCTGAATGAATAAATAAAATCTGTCACAATTAATCAATCAATCTAGTCATCAGTAATTGTAGATATGCAAAAATCTAGTGCGTGTCCCCAGGCACCATTTATATAATATATCATAATAATTCAATGTATTTATTAAATTTACTTCCTTTCCAGCATATGGCTACAATGTTTGTACCAGTGAATAATTATAACTGCAAAAATATATATATACATAGACATTCGCAATTTGAATGATACATTTTAAAGCTACACACCAGATCAGGTGAGGTCCATGAATAATAAAGACAGAGAAAAGAAAACATTTTTCAAAAGGCCTCCACTTGTGTATCTGCGTAGTTTCAGAACACTTAACCCACAATGTGGTGAATGTTGATAAATTAATTTAAATCAATAAGACGTGTTTATTAATACATTTTGAGAAGGAAAAAGCATGCACATAAATGTGTGCATTTACTTTTGGGTGTAAACAAGGGGTACATTCATTCATTCACACAAGTGCCCTGCAGGCAGAATTTAATGCAATCGCTCTGAACAGGCACAGTTCAACCTGAAAAACAAATATGATTGTAAATAACTGTTATGCCAATTATGAAATAAGGATGAGGGTTGAAAGGACACAAGACAAAAATCGAGAGGGAGAGAGAGGGGGGGAAAAAATACCAGTACCTCCGGCACCAAGGGAGATTAGTGTGTGCTCCCTAAATATGCTCTCAGAAACATATGTACATGCAGTTTTGCTTTAAAAATACCTAGCCTTTTAAATTATTTTCTTTAAATTCATGCTTTATTCCTGTAATCAAATCAAACTGTGAACAACATCTATACCATATAAATGTGATTTTAAAAGCTTCAAGAAAAAAAGCTTTACCACAAGAAAAATTTAAAATGCAAGTTAAAACATTAGTGTAGAAATTTGTTTAGAGAAAAATCTACAGATGGAGAAGCCACAATGAGGAGCGCAAGCGTAAAGAAAAAATGTGGGAGAAGAAAAAGGAAAATTTGATAAAAGACCTGAAGATAAAAGTAGAGGTTCTGAATCCAGTTCTTCTACAGCCCGATTTTTCTCAATCTTCGGATATACGAGAATCACACAAATGTGGAAAAAGAAGGAAATGTCAATTTGGACAAGCGTCCCTCAGAACTGGACTGGAAAGCTCTGCTTTATCGTGACTGCCTCCAAAACTGAAAGGTGCACAAGGCAGTCGCAGCCTTAAAATCAAACCCCCGCGTATTTACACCCCCTACATACAGTAGTTCTGTTTTACCTCAAGTTGTCTCTTGTTCTAACGTGTGCTACTACTATTTTATACAGCAAGCACCAAAAACTGGCATCTGACAAAGCAAAATAACTAAATGCAAGAGGATACAACGAAACTTAAACCGCAGGATGAAAAATTAAGAGGATGTCGATGCAGAATTAGAGTAGCTGGCATTTGGTGGCAGGACGAGCTGAATAATGTGAACACTGAGTAATGCCTACTGTTCATGTCTCTGAAAAGTTACACATGCGGATAGTGAAGAGGACAGCTTGGTATGACCCAGGTGAGGTGGTGCAGGCAATGCGCCCCATGCTAGAGCACACTGCAGTGTCAGGAGAGGTCCAAACACCTCCCAGCTGGCTGGTGTTTTCATCTTTCCATCAGGAAAGTCCTCCCCCAAAAGTCCTTGAAGTCCTCAGTCTTGTAATCACCATTAACTTAAAGGGGGAGAGGGGAGAAGAAAACCACAGAACCAAAAAAAAAAAAGGGAAATTATCTATACTGCAGTCCTAAAAATCTTGCAATTTCTTGCTGATTCCTCATCTTCCAATAATTGTATGAAGCATCTGTGTTTTCTTTCCAGAAACATTTCCTATGAATCTTTTGGAATCAAAACCAAAACGTGTAAGAACTTTCTTGTGTGAACTGAGGACATTCTCATGTGCAGATTGTAGTCGTGGGTGTTTCTGGCTACCATGGGTCGTCCAGGTCACCGCCGTTCTGCGACAGGGAGAAAATAAGACAAGAGAAATGAGCAATCAAGAAGTAAATATTGAGGAGAAAGAACTGCCTAGCAGAAACCAAGAAGGCAGCAGGATGGACAAAGGATGTGGAAAGGAAATTAAAATCATTCCACATATGCAAAATGGATGTTATGCAACTTAACCAGGGGGTAGTAGGGTACATTTCAAAGCACTCTGACCTTTCTGGTTGTACAAGACTTGAACCTGGTCAAAAAGCACTTAATAATATCATACTAACAACATAATGCTAAGGTATAGTTTCAATACCAAAAGATACCTTAGAGAATTTGTAAGCAGCTGCTACAAGGAGGTCTTGGAAACAGAGTGGGCAGAGAAACAGACTTGATTTATCATGAACAAACAACATTGTCATTTTCATGCTCTTCGAACAAGCAAAAGAGCCCTTTACTGCACTTACCTGGGACGATCATATTATACAATTGTATGAATTAGTCATACATGTAATGTAAATTTAATTCAGAAATTCTGCTGTTCAATGCCAGATATCTAAATGGTCTAGGTTCTTGTGTTATTAGTTGTACCTACTTACAGACACACATAAAACAACTCTGGGGCTAAAAACCAGAAGCATCAAAACCACTCATAAAATTTGTCTATGTTAAAATAAAAATAAAAAACGCTGCCTTACATAAAAATCCTGTGAAGACCTAAATTGATTTTAACATTTAAACACATTAAACTTACACATACAACTTGGCAGTGGTGAGGTTTGCACCAGCAATGTTCTGATCAACAGTCTAGCACTTTTATCATTGAGCTACCAGTTTAACTGTGCACTACATACATAGGTGCTTTACAGCTCACAGTAGGTAACTCATACTTATGTTAAGGAACCATTTTTAAACACTAAATCTTAAGAGATTGAAATCTCAGTGGTGGTAGGTTAGCACAGGAGACTGCTGCACCACCCGAGCACTGCATTTTTATAATTTAATTAGCATGTTTAATAAGTCTTCATTTAGAACAATAAACTAGTCATGTTGTTTATGTTCACATTACTGTACTACTGTTACTTTCACTCTTTTACACTGTTATTTTATTTTTTTTAAAAATACAATGTTTATATACTGATGGGATGCTATGGGCAAGTCAGTTATTAGTTAAACGAGGCAGAATTTGCATCTGTAGTAAAATTATGAAAATGATCAACTCGATACATAAAAAAATGTTGAATGCTGTTGTTGCTAAAATGTTGTAACTGTTCTGTTATAACGCATTGTCGTTAATCTCCTACTGTTCCCGGTTCATAAATTTTATTTATTATATGTATGATAGATATGTATGTATAGGGGGTATACACTATACGGTCAAAAATATGTAAACACCTGACCATGAGCTATTTGGACATCCCATTTTAAAACTGTGGAGTTCGCACCCTGTTTGTGGCTATAAAAGCCTCTATTTGGTACCAATCAATAATTTGTACCCATCAAGTCAAAACAACATTTTAAGGTTGGGCACTGATGAGAAATTAGTCTCTAATTCATCCCAGTAGTGATCAGTGGGGTTGAGGTCAGATCTTTGTGCAGGCCACTGAAGTTTCTCCACACCAAACTCATCAAAACAGTCTTGCTAAAACAGTGTGTATGGCTTTAACATCAGAATTTACCAAGTAGCTCATTACTTTTGGTCATATAGTGTATGTATAGGGTTAAGTATCATCCGATTTGTTTTAGGCATCCACAGGAGGCCTTGGAACATATCTGCTATGGATAAAGGGAGGAGCATTGTAACAACAAACAAGAGCAAAGAAAGCAGATGAATTGTCGTCAAGATTTATTTAAAAAAAAAGTTGATTGAACACACCCTTTAGAACAAACATCGAAAGCCTTGCTAGAACTTTAACCCAAACCAAAAAATAACTGTTGATTACTGAATAGTGAGAAACAAAATAACTATGAATAAGAGCAAAATAACATCAAGCCATTGAAGCACACATGCAGGTATGATCACTTTCAAAATAAATACAGTGTGGATTATAGAATTGATACATTGCACAATTAGGTCGGCTATTATATTAACAAATTATACCATTTGAATCCCTGAACATAGAAAGAAAAACAATTCTTGACAAGCATCAGTACTTTTGGGCATGCCAGTTAAACTGTGTGGACAAGATTACAGACTATCCAGCTCACATAGCGACAGATAAGCCTTTCTGTGCAAACTGTGCAAAATACAGATATGTTTGCAATAGTAACAGCATGTTACTAAACCTGAGAATTGTGATATGTTGAGCTTGCCATCTTTAGGCAAATGAACATGAAATCAATGAAAATGATTATTGACAATGTACAGGAACACAGGGCCATGGATTTGAACTGGATTGTCAAAGTGTCACTGAATGTACAATTGTGAACTTTTAGTGGTAACTCCCTGGCAAGTCCTTCATCCTCCCAAACACCCAACAGACAAGGGCAAATGCGAGACTTCAGTCATACACATGTAGGCTTAGGAGACAGAAAAACGTGTGCTTAATACTTTAATCATTGATACACTGTTCAACACCACACCCTTAACGTCCATTTTTGGCTTTTACACACATACACACATGAAACATCAGATCTGTTGTCACAATTGTGTCAAATGTGATTTGTAGCACTCATAAACACTCACTGAAACCAATCAAAGGCAACCCAAAATGCAGCACATGCAATGCATGGCCAGCTGCTTGTACTGGCGTGCACAAGCTCAAAGTCATTGACGTCCTTGGCAAGCTCCAGTCTGTCACTTATTTTAGCCTAATCAGGGGGACTGAAGGGGGGCAAGAAGGGAATCAGAGAGAAGCACCACTTCAATTCAAATATATTCCTACTTATAGCTGAATACAGATTTCACAGGGTCATAATTTTAAGTGCAGCACATCAGAAAAATGTTGACTGTACACAGTCCTGGAATATACCAAGGATATCATTATTATTTACAGTTACTGGGCAGGTTTCTAGTCATAATGAAATGTTTTATTATTTTATCCTTCAGTTGACTTTTTTACGGTTCAACTAAGAAGGCATACTGTATTTCAATCATTACTAACACAAACACCAGTTAACAAACCAAGAACCTGCACAGGAACTGAGTAGTGTTCTAAAGGGAAGCCATGCCATAAGATGCAAAAAGCTGTGTAGTGCTCTTGAGCCAGGGAAGTAGGAGGACAGTTAGGGTTTTTGTGATGAAAGAATTGGTTCTCAGAATCATGCGATAGGAGGATTGGAAAGCTCGTCAAGTGCTGCAGGCATGGCTGCCTCCTCTGCTGCCTCTTCAGAATTTAGGGACTCTGTAGCTGTGGAGGATGGCTGTGAAGCAGGCTGCTCCTGAGGGCTGGACAGCCTATAGGCGGAGAGGGCTTGTTCCAGCACATGCCGATACTCGCCCCGATGGCTAAGGCGGAACTGACGTAGTGCCTCCAGCAGGTGGGCAGTAGCGCTGCTCTTTTCATCCTCGCCTGCAGCAGCTGCACCTCCTTGGTCATCCTGGTGCAAGACGCCAGCGTCAGTGGACAGAGCAGGTTAAAAGATCAGGCCTGATTAAACAGGCCACCTGCCCAAGATAGTACACTATATGCTTACCCTGGCTCGCATAAAGACCAACTTAAAATAGGGTGCAGCATCAAAGTTAGGGCAGTTCTAACTCTGAGAAGCTCACAGCTGCAGAATGTGTGCAAGTGTAGGCGCGAGAAAACAGGTACTGAACATGACATGTGCAAGTCTCTTGCTCAACCAGAGGAAACAAGAAGCCCAAACTTTCAGGCAATGCAAATTTACTGGCATTCAATTTAACCAAGTATCTGTCTAAAACCTCACAGAGATGGAATGCACAAACACAGAACATATACGAGCAACACAGAGACCAGGCTTAGAATATAACATGTATTTTCAGGGAGATTTTTTTTTTCCTCCTCCTTCTTCTTTAAATATTTAAGCAAGACATAATGCATTTCAAGTTTATTAGTATGTGCTCTAATGACTGAACCTAAACTTAGTATTTAAAGATAAAAAATAAAGGAAAACTTACATCTTCTTCTCTGTGCGGATTAAGCCTGTTGTAAACAGCATCGATTACACTGCGTCTGAAAGACAAGAAACACTTCCAAATTTTAAAACACTTCAACCTAAATTCTCAAACTTAGATAAGCATTTCTGTCACCATAGACTATGGCAATGCTCTGATGTGTTTTCATAGCTTTTAAAACTAAACACACATTTTAACAGAATAATCAGTTTCATTAACCAGAAACAGCAAGTGGTGCAGCAAAAAAATCGGATTCAAAAGGTATTTAGATTTATTGATGATGCTTTTAAACGTATGTTTGCAGTATCCACATTCCATACAATAGATATACACATGGTTTTCATTTGACGTGTTTAACTAAACCATCCTTACTATGAACCAAATACAAGTAAATCTATTTCATTCGTTTTTTAAACATCTGTAGGAAGAAAGGTGGCCTAGTTACCACACTAAAGGTCACTTGTGGTGATGTCTCTCTACACACAATTGCAAGAAATGTAGGGACCTCCCCATCTACAGTCCATAAAATTATTAAAATATTTATTTCGAGAAATTTTTTGTTCATGAGGGCTAGGCCAATAACCAAAACTGTGATTATCGACCCATTAGAGGACATGGCATTAATACTGTAATAACTAGAAATAAACATAACCACAAGGGTTATTCGATAAAAACCCTGGCCCCACCTACAGATACAAGACTTCAGTATGCAAAGCAAAAGCCATATACAGTGTATCACAAAAGTGAGTACACCCCTCACATTTCTGCAAATATTTTATTATATCTTTTCATGGGACAACACTATAGAAATGAAACTTGGATATAACTTAGAGTAGTCAGTGTACAACTTGTATAGCAGTGTAGATTTACTGTCTTCTGAAAATAACTCAACACACAGCCATTAATGTCTAAATGGCTGGCAACATAAGTGAGTACACCCCACAGTGAACATGTCCAAATTGTGCCCAAAGTGTCAATATTTTGTGTGACCACCATTATTATCCAGCACTGCCTTAACCCTCCTGGGCATGGAATTCACCAGAGCTGCACAGGTTGCTACTGGAATCCTCTTCCACTCCTCCATGATGACATCACGGAGCTGGTGGATGTTAGACACCTTGAACTCCTCCACCTTCCACTTGAGGATGTGCCACAGGTGCTCAATTGGGTTTAGTCCATCACCTTTACCTTCAGCTTCCTCAGCAAGGCAGTTGTCATCTTGGAGGTTGTGTTTGGGGTCGTTATCCTGTTGGAAAACTGCCATGAGGCCCAGTTTTCGAAGGGAGGGGATCATGCTCTGTTTCAAAATGTCACAGTACATGTTGGAATTCATGTTTCCCTCAATGAACCGCAGCTCCCCAGTGCCAGCAACACTCATGCAGCCCAAGACCATGATGCTACCACCACCATGCTTGACTGTAGGCAAGATACAGTTGTCTTGGTACTTCTCACCAGGGTGCCGCCACACATGCTGGACACCATCTGAGCCAAACAAGTTTATCTTGGTCTCGTCAGACCACAGGGCATTCCAGTAATCCATGTTCTTGGACTGCTTGTGTTCAGCAAACTGTTTGCGGGCTTTCTTGTGCGTCAGCTTCCTTCTGGGATGACGACCATGCAGACCGAGTTGATGCAGTGTGCGGCGTATGGTCTGAGCACTGACAGGCTGACCTCCCACGTCTTCAACCTCTGCAGCAATGCTGGCAGCACTCATGTGTCTATTTTTTAAAGCCAACCTCTGGATATGACGCCGAACACGTGGACTCAACTTCTTTGGTCGACCCTGGCGAAGCCTGTTCCGAGTGGAACCTGTCCTGGAAAACCGCTGTATGACCTTGGCCACCATGCTGTAGCTCAGTGTCAGGGTGTTAGCAATCTACTTATAGCCCAGGCCATCTTTGTGGAGAGCAACAATTCTATTTCTCACATCCTCAGAGAGTTCTTTGCCATGAGGTGCCATGTTGAATATCCAGTGGCCAGTATGAGAGAATTGTACCCAAAACACCAAATTTAACAGCCCTGCTCCCCATTTACACCTGGGACCTTGACACATGACACCAGGGAGGGACAACGACACATTTGGGCACAATTTGGACATGTTCACTGTGGGGTGTACTCACTTATGTTGCCAGCTATTTAGACATTAATGGCTGTGTGTTGAGTTATTTTCAGAAGACAGTAAATCTACACTGCTATACAAGCTGTACACTGACTACTCTAAGTTATATCCAAGTTTCATGTCTATAGTGTTGTCCCATGAAAAGATATAATGAAATATTTGCAGAAATGTGAGGGGTGTACTCACTTTTGTGATACACTGTATATCAGCAACATCCAAAAACACAACAGACTTGCAGAGCTAAAGACCATCTGAGATGGTCAAATTCAATCCTCAAAAAGTAATGGAAGTAATTACGGCCATCCCATTATTACCAATGCTAAGTTCAAAAGCCAGCATTTGCTAAGGTAGGAAGGGTGTGTTATTGTCAATAACATGGTTAACTTGCACATTAAGCAACATATTCTGCCAGCTAGATAGCGTCTTCTTTTTTTAGGGACGGTCCTGCTTATTTCATCAAAACAATGCCAAACCACTCTCTGTTTAATTTACAACAGTGTGAGAGTGCAGAAAGAGTGCAGGTGCTAGAGTGACCTATCTGCAGTCTAGACCCATCTCCTCACTTTAAAAACTACAAAAATTTGTGCCACTTTAAAAACTACACACACATTTGTTTAGCTGAAAAAAGAAATGTCAAACACTTAAGAAGTGTTCCTACTTGCTAGCAAGACCACCTCCTGGTGGTACGTTTGGTATGTTCTCAGCAGACAGGTTCCGCATGACAAAGCCCAGATCTGGAACACCTTCCTCGCCTGATTTCAGCATGATCTCTAAAACATGAAACGGGCAACATTACAGGACATTACACAGACAAGCAATGACAGTCATTTTAATAGATCGTTTAATACACTCTAAATGTAAACAAAGCCAGATCTAAGCTTAAACTATATCTGCAGATACAGCACTAGGAAAACATTTGTTTAATGTGGCGCATTATAAAGCACTGCTAAACGCCAGTGGTGTCTGGACATCGTCTAAGCACTGGTGCACACTGATGGCAGAATCATAAACCTCCTCATGCAAGAGACCCCTGGTTTGACTCAAAAGTCGCGTGACTTTGCCAAAAAATACACTGAGAAAAGGAAGCGAAGAGAAAGAAAGAAGAGGCTAACTGAAAAGCAGAATCTAAACTTAACTGACATAAACCAGAGCACCAGTGGCAGCTGGATCATGAAATGTTTAAAATACAAATTCATAAAGAGGTGAGATAAAAGCCAACACAATTGTATAACATTTCCGTTTCACTTTCCACTGAACCAAGCTAAACAGAACTGAATGACAATTAGTAAACATTTTTAAAGTAAGGTTTTATAAAGATCCAAGGAAACCGCATCAAAATGTTTAGTGTGGGTTAGTTTACCTAGAACGGTATCAACTCATAATAGCATGCATACACAATGCATACGCTAATTAAACGTTATGATTATAGTCATTTTATTTGATTAACTGCTTTATCCTGGTCAGGTTCATTGCAGGTCTGGTTTTACCAGTTAACACTGGGCACAAGGCAGAAAAGCCCTGAAACGGACAGCAATCCACTGTAGGGCATCGGCCAATACATAGCCAATCATGTCTGATAGACAATCATATTTGTGTGGACTTCCGGCTGGCTGATGGCATCATAAGAATTAACATGAACTAGCTGCCTCTTAGGGGACTTAACAGCCTCTAAAGGGAAAGAGAAGGCTTCCTCCAGGACTGTGAAGTGTATATTGAAGTGTGGAAATTTGTGCCCATTCAGTAAAAAGAGCACTTGTAATTTCAGGCATCCATCCTGCAGGAAAACAGCTCGCTCACTGTTCCAATTCATCCTCTTTATAGTTAATTGGAGTTGCTCCACACCATACTCATCACAGAAAACTCAGTTTTGTGCACATAACACAGTCATGTTGTAATAGAAAAGGGCCTTCCCTAAACTGCTGCCACAAAGATGCCAGCAAATGACTGACTTTATATGCCTGGCAGAGGGCTGTCCACATACTTGGCATTAACATGTAAAAATAAGTAAGTTATTCCAGGACTGTTTGTGGAGTCAATCTTATAATGGCTGAAACTTGGTCTCAACTGTATGTACACCCTTGGGTACTACTTAATGTAGATGCACAACTTGGCATGGTGTAGCGAGAAGCCATTGATTGACTTTTAGATCAGAAACCTGCTGCTGTGTGTGTGTGAGTGAGAGAGAGAGAGAGAGAGAGAGAGAGAGAGAGAGAGAGAGAGAGAGAGAGAGGGAGAGAGAGAAATTAATGGAGGAATTAATGGAATTTTTTCCCCATGCTAAGAATACCTCTATACTCTATGCTAACACAATATTAGAAAGTGCTGAGCATTTGATGATCACAGTATTATTGTATTACAGGTTACTGGCAAAATGAGGCAAAAACATGCAGAACAACACAAAAATATACATACCCTCAACTCTAGACTCCAGATATTTGTCGAGCTCTGCCTCTTTTCTTGTTGCCTCCTCTGATACCTTGGGCGCATTTGGTAAACACACCAGCACCACGCTCATGTTGTCACGGCTGCCCTGGATTTAAAAAGAAGGCGTAAAAAACAGATATAAGCTTTGTAAATCAGAAATTAGTGCTGCTGCTTATGATGTAAAATGATGCAAAACATAAGGGAGAAAAACAATCAGTACTGAACATTTATTCACATGCAGATTTGCATGTATAGTGGTTTAAAACAAGAAAGTTTTCGCAATAGTCGTTATTTGGAGATGTGAGAAGATAAAAAAGAGAAGTTAAATCTTTGAGCTATGAAGCCCCAACAAATGATTCCGGGATTAGTAAAGACAAAATTGCTATCTAAAATGCTACCCTGGTCTCTCTGTATTACAGTTTACTATGTATGTATATAATACATGCCGTATTCAAGAAAGAATTGAATCATAATCGGGGTGCTCGAACGGCACAGTGGTTTATTCCACCACCACTAAGACACAGGTATTAATGGGCTGGGTGTCTACATTATGACATTATGAGTGACATTATGAGTATGAAGAAGTGTGGTCTAATGCCTGCCGTGGATTGACGCCCTGTACAGGGTATTCCTGCTTTGTGCCTAGTGTTGCCTGATGGACCAGACAAAAAATAAATGAAAAATGAAATGAAAAAATTAAATCATAATCTGCCGTTGCTTATACTGTTATAAAAGCAATGTCAAACTTGAGGGTGCGCTCTAATACTTTAGACATACAAAGCAATCAGAGTGCTAATAATATTAAATATAACAGAACTCCCTCTTGTGCTACATTAATTAAGCAAAGTATTCATAGAAACTAGAATTAATCATATTTACTATCAAAACCATTTTTGAGGGGAAAAATGCAGACACAAGCCCATAAAGTCATGGTTTCTTATTCCTGACTGCTCTTAACTGTCATTCCCATTTTGCTAATAGTGGTAGCAATAAACACTCTACAAGCCTTGCTTAATTAATCTGAGAAAAAAAACCTGTTTATTGCATATTATTAATACATTTATAGTAAAGAACAGGACAAGACTGCTACAAGTTTACCTTAACTTAGATTTCCAAACATAATGCCAAGGTTTCTGTCCATAATGTCCCATGGATATCATTTAAACACATCAATGTACTGGTTAGTTCACCGGTAGTTCGAAAGATTGCTGGGAGAGTTAAACTTAGTTTATTTACTACAGTATTCTTCAAATAATTTACTGAATGAACAAAAAGACTAGCCTTTTTAAAGGGAGCTGAAAAATCTGAGGAAGCTGAAAAAGATTGATCAATTAGTGATTCACAAGGCCAATCAGGCGTCTACACAGGCACGGTTTGGTTATGTCTGAGGGGGAAGAATGGCCGAACAGCCTAACCACTGGGAGGTGCACTGTAAACTCTCGGTGCTGGTCCCAAGCTCGGATAAAAATAAGGGTTGTGTCAGGAAAGGCATTAGTTGTAAAATCTGTGCCAAACTGGGTATGCAGAGCGACCAAAAGAAAGAGGAAAAACTAAAAATAATAAGGAATTATAATAATTAGTAAAGGATTCACAAAATGTAACTCCACACCATTTTGGTTAAAGGAAAACAACACTGTCAGGACTTGACAACATATTATACATCTAAAGAAACATATAAAAAAGGGAGAAAAATCATATATTCTGTGTAAATTCCATCATCTTGTGATGGATAAAGCTCTTATATCTCATTTAGGATACAAAAGGTGGCACAAATGTGTAAGTTTAACGTTTTTACTCAAAAAAACTTGTATTACTGCCTACTTTTTCCAGACAAATACTTTGGTGCGTGAACAAGTCTTTTAAACTAGCCGTAGATTAGCAATGTCTGACTTCTCGTCTGCTTTTGAGACCCAGCATCCCAGAATTCCTGCTAGTCTCTAAAGGCTTTTTAGTGTCACTGACATTGCACCATCTTACCAGCTTAACAAATCAAAATACAAACAGCAGTGCAGCCACTGAATTCCATGGAGCTCCACTCTTACCTTGTGTAGACATGTGTCCACCACTGAATTGCAGACTTTCTCAAGGTCGTCGCACACTTGAAGACGGGAACGCACAAAATCGCATAGCTCCTCATTGCTCATGACGTCCCAGATGCCATCGCAAGCCAATACCACAAACTCATCCTCCTCTGGAGCACGAGGAATCTCAAACACCTCTGGCTCAGGTGACACCAACTGCTCTGTGGGTCCCTTTCCATCCACACACTTGTAGTCGTAGTCTCCAAGAGCTCGTGACACCGCTAGAGAGCCATTTACACGCTGGATCATGACAGATCCGCCGGCATTCTGAATACGCTCCTTCTCGCGTGGGTTGCAGGGCTTGTGATCCTGAGTGGAGAAGCGCACCTGGCCGGCACGACTTAACACAGCCCGCGAGTCGCCACAGTTGATGAAGTAAAGGTGCTCGGGTGAGAGGAGTACACCAACAGCTGTGGAGCCACTGCGGTCTAGGCCATTGCGCAACTCTGAGAAGTTCCGCATGTACTCGTCAATCTTAAGGAAGCCTGAACGAATGCCGCTCTTCACTCCCTCTACAGAGTCGGGACCAGGCCGAAAGTCCTCACTGCTGCTAATGATGTGTTCTAACAGATGTTTCGAACAGTAGTTGGCCACGCGTGAACCAGCATGCCCATCATACACAGCGAAAAAGGACCAGTCATCCAAGCCGTGAGGAAGGCCTACCACTGCAGTGTGAGCATCCTCCATTTCTACCCGCCAGCCCTGCATGCTGCTGAGACCAAAGCGCAGGCCGTTGCCTGCTCCATGGACATTGTGCTTTTCCGTTTTCGGCTTGTCCAAAAATGCCCCCATGGCTCAGGATAAGTCTGTCAAGAAAAGAAGCGAGACAGATTTCAGAAACTGAATTTAATAATAAGAAATTTAAAATAGCTAAAGGTTAAATACTAAAAATGGTTGCAGCATTTAAAACAAAAATGAAATTTATTTATTATTTTTTTTTTTTTATGATTTGCAAAATACATAATTGTATTTTTTAAAGCTCAACCAGAAGATCTGAAGTTACTCGCTTCTTGCAAAAATTAATTCATATGCTGCTTTCTAATCTGCAGGTCTCACAAGAACTTTTTAGCTTGAGGCTACTTTTGTTTTTTTAAAAGTCTTACAAATGGTACGAGTTTTTGATAACAAGAACAAATCTAAAATTTAATGTAATTTATTTATTTAAATTTCATTTACTTATTTTTACTACAAAACGACAAAGCCAGCATGTACCTAAACAGAGAGATTTAGGTATGTAAAACATGTACTGTACACATACAATATATGTACTATACACTGATCAGCCATAACCGCTCATCTATTGCTGCTGTTTGAGTTGGTCATCTTCTAGACCTTCATCAGTGGTAACAGGACGCTGCCCACGGGGCACTGTTGGCTGGATATTTTTGGTTGGTGGACTATTCTCAGTCCAGCAGTGACAGTGACGTGTTTAAAAACTCCAGCAGCGCTGCTCATACCACTCATACCAGCACAACACACACTAACACACAACCACTGTGTCGGTGTCACTGCAGTGCTGAGAATGATCCACCACCCAAATAATACCTGCTCTGTAGTGGTCCTGACCATAGAAGAACAGGGTGAAAGCAGGTTAAAAAGGTATGTAGAGAAACAGATGAACTACAATCAATAATTGTAGCGCTTCAAAGTGCTTCTTTATGGTAAGTGGAGCTGATAAAATGGACAGTGAGTGTAGAAACAAGGAGGTGGTCATAATGTTGTGCCTGAGCAATGTATATTGGCTGTGTATTTATAATAAAGTCCCGCTTTTACTATGCGTTTGAGTTACTGTGTTATTTTAGGTGTCATGGTAAAGCTCAATATGTTTTTTTCCACATAAATGGTAAATGCATCATTGCTTTATGCCATATACAAAATGTTTTATAGGAACACTTGACTTTAGAATAGTTGGGGTGCCTCCAATGGACCAAACAAAAATGTTAAACGGTGATTTTCTAATCTACAGGGTGGGCCATTTATATGGATACACCTAAATAAAATGGGAATGGTTGGTGATATTAACTTCCTGTTTGTGGCACATTAGTATATGGGAGGGGGAAAACTTTTCAAGATGGGTGGTGACCACGGCGGCCATTTTGAAGTCGGCCATTTTGGATCCAACTTTAGTTTTTTCAATGGGAAGAGGGTCATGTGACACATCAAACTTATTGAGAATTTCACAAGAAAAACAATGGTGTGCTTGGTTTTAACGTAACTTTATTCTGTCATGAGTTATTTACAAGCTTCTCTTTGTTTACAGCCATTGACATGTCGCAGAGGTTAACACGTGAGGAGCGGATAGAAATTGTGTTGATGTCTGGTGAACGCAGTACCCGGGTCATTGCAGCAGATTTCAATGCAAGACACCCTACGAGACCACCCATCTCCCATGTTACAGTTAGCAAACTGCTTGCCAAGTTTCGTGAAACTGGTTCAGTGTTGGATTTGCCAAAATGTGGACGCATGAAAACTGTCACTAATGAAGAAACATCAGTGGCTGTCCTAGCTTCATTCAGCAATACCCCCAGCGTAGCACTCGCCGCATGTCACTGGAGAGTGGCATCAGTCGAACATCCCTTCGGCGGATATTAGCTACTCCCAAATGGCACCCTTACAAACTCCAGCTGCTGCAGCATCTCAACGAGGATGACCCAGATCGGCGCACTGAATTTGCAGAATGGGCAAAACAAAAATTGGAACAGGACCCTCAGTTTACACAGAACATTTTGTTCAGTGATGAGGCAAACTTTTATGTGAATGGTGAAGTTAACAAACAAAACCACCGCTATTGGTCTGACACTAACCCACATTGGATAGATCCCTCCAAGACTGTTGGAACACAAAAATTGATGGTATGGTGTGGTATATGGGGTACAAAGATAGTGGGGCCATTCTTCATCAATGGAAACCTCAAGAGGGTTGCATTGACAATCCAACACAATGGGCAGCACTTTGAACACATTTTATAAGTGGTCAGAAACTTGTAAATAACTCATGAAAGAATAAAGTTACGTTAAAACCAAGCACACCATTGTTTTCTTGTGAAATTCTCAATAAGTTTGATGTGTCACATGACCCTCTTCCCATTGAAAAAACTAAAGTTGGATCCAAAATGGCCGACTTCAAAATGGTCGCCATGGTCACCACCCATCTTGAAAAGTTTTCCCCCTCCCATATACTAATGTGCCACAAACAGGAAGTTAATATCACCAACCATTCCCATTTTATTTAAGTGTATCCATATAAATGGCCCACACTGTATGTTATCTATTTTTTACTGTAAATCAATATAGAAATCTAACAAAAGCAAGGTAATGTAATATTGCTATTAAAGAATCAATATGATAAATTAGTCATTATACTTTAGAAAGCTTTTACAAGATGTTTAAATGGCTACGGAAAAGGTCGATGAACAGCATTAAAAATCTGTGGACAACAAAACCTTTCAGAAGATTTCTAATACAATACACCATTGTGACTAAATATACTAGAATTTAGGATTATATATCAGCAATTTGAAAAAGCCACATATACAACTTATGAGTACACTTGACTTGTTTCGTTCTCTTCCAAAGTCAAAATTATAGATAAGCCCCTCCCCCTGTGGCTATAACAACCTCCACTCCTCTACCAAGGCTATACATAACAAAAAAAATGTGTGTTTCTAAAAACTTGGAAATTTTGACCATTCAGTTGCAAAGTCAGAGGTGGATCCAGGGGCGGTGCCACAGGGGCATTGGCCCCAGTTAAAATCTGACTGGCCCATGGAGTGCCCCTGTAATATCACATTGAGTCACATTCATTTGATTTAACTGTAAGATCCATTTAAAATGTATTTCCTTCCTTGATAGCCACTGCAATGCGCGCATACACAAAAAGTGTCACTGAGCCGCTATAACTGAAGAAAAATAAATGTATTTTTTAATCAATTATTTTTTTGTTTTAAACCAAACATGCAAGCTTCATGAGAAGGCACGAATCAACATATTACCAAACGTTAGGGATGTCCCGATCCGATCTCAAAGATCGGGATCGGGGCCGATCAAGCCATTTTTTTATTGATCGGAATCGGCTTTACTAAACCCGATCTTAATCCCGATCTTTTGTGTTACGTCAGCATGTCCGCTGTGTGGAAATACTTTAAATTGAAAAGTAAAACAAGTCCAACAGTGAAGTGTAACGTCTGCAGTGTGAGCGTTTCACGAGGCGGTGGGAGGTGTGTGAGAGTGTGTGTGAGTTAAGGATCACACCGGTTTACAAAACAACGTAGTGATGCACTCGCTTAATAAAGAAATAAATGCACAGTATATTCACATATTGTCGGGAGCAGAACACTTTATTAACTTCTGTTACGGTACCGAATAGCCGACAGTTGAGTCAAGCACGCTGTTTCATGTTCTATGGAAGGCCTAAAGGGTCAAAACACATTCACTTCGTGTACAAACGTCCATCAAACCATTGTCACAATACAAGCACTTTAAGAACTGGCTTTCCTTCATAACAAAAGAGCCTTTCCATTTTATTTTGGTATTCAGGTTTTACTGTAATGCTTTTAAGTAACTTTTTTTCTTATATTCAAGTTAAGCTGCTTTCTGATCATTTTTAGTGTATCACTGCATTAAACATTTTTTTTTCTTTGAATGTAAAGTTTAAAGTAAAACTAATTATCTCACTCATTTTGATTGATTTTGTAAAAATACAAAAACATTAAGCAATAGCTTGGATGCAGCATTTTTTCCTTTAGCACTGCAGAGCTATTTAGTTGTTAAACATATACACTGGATTAATTTGAATAATTGTAATGTACTTGAAGTGTGCACTGTGTGAACAGTATTATCTAGTTCTTATCTAGACAAGTATCGGTTTGAGAATCAGTATCGGATCGGGATCAAAATTAATAATCGGGATCGGTATCGGGAACAAAAAACCGTGATCGGGACATCCCTACCAAACGTTTAAATGAACAATTTCTGCAGGGGCTGAACTGTGTAACATTGCAAAGCTATATTAGAGGTTAGCTAATTAGCTGGCAAAGTATCGATTTATATTAGAGGAAAAAACAAACATTATTATAATGTATTGTATTGTATTTAGACATAAATGTACAGTTAAGCAAAAATTACTTTATCCAGCTGTAATGTCTGCAGATGTTCCTTTAGGCTTTACTCAACTATTTACAAGGTATATTCGGTATCCTGCTTATTATACAAAGCTGTGGATAAAACAAAGCTATTAAATTAGGGTTTGAGGTCAAAGCTCTGTGCAGCCTTCACTCTATACTCCATAGTGTACCAGCCATGACGAATTAAATCCCACATCACCACATGACTATTTATACAGATAAATGTAAAAAGCATCACATGTAACAAGTCATCATGGCTAAAACATCAACCTTAGTTATGCAATACCTAATAAAAGCCTGTGATGAATTCATTAATCTGGGTGATTTATTTTTCCTCATAAGTTTGATCCCATGCCTAAACTTGGCAATTCAAAGAGGAGAAGCTTAAAGCTGCTTAAAGCAAACCTTAACCCTAAGTTCATTACATGCCTCCACAAATAGCCCATGAAATGTAGCACCAACTCTAAATAAGCCTTTAGACAAATGGGTCTAAGGCTGGACATATACTATGCAAGCACTATTCAACTGCATATTTGCATTTTTATCAGCTCATTTTACTACATAGATCATGGAATAGGTCATTTCACCACCAATTCATGTGATCAGACTCTTAAGACACATTACTTAATGTACAAGACAGTTTGTTCAGTAGTGTAAGCAAGAAACTGACAGAAGTCAACTAATGCAGATTTTAGTGTAAGCCGCAGCACACAGGCCAACCAAGCTCACCCAAGGGCAAGTCCAGAATTACACTGGAGCAAGATGCTATGCTCAGGTCTATGCTGCTTTTAAAACGGTTACCCTCTGCTCCACAAACAAATGGCAGGGTAGACATGTGCCCAAAAAAGGCAGTTGAGTGCCAACATGTATGGTTGGGCAGATTATTTATGGGTGGGAGTAGAGGAGAGGGTGGCTGTCATGCATTGTCATGGCTGGGGCTGCCGAGGATGTCTGCTTGGCCACCCCACCCGCTTATAGAACCACACTATTTTTAACCACTACAAACAAAGGCAACAACCAAATAGGAAAACTGGTGCACCCCAATTAACTAGTGTATGCAGAGGTGTTAAATTCCTTTTACAAAATTCCCAAATTCTTAAACTTTTTAAAGGGAATTTTTTTTTTTTTTTTTACAGTGTTAATTATAAACCTTTACAAATCATATAGATTCTCTGCATCGGATCCACCAAGAAATTATTCAATTTAAAATCAGAGTCATACTGCAGCGTTTTACACCTGCACTTTTTAGCCTGTGTAAATCAAACTAAATCAGTTTTCCTCCTTGTGATTAGTTTGGGTTGATGTGAGCACAGTAATCACACTTGGGTCCAATTCAAAATAAACACAGAGACCCTTAGGAGGTGGCCTCGGTCAGGTCCCAAACTCGGAAGCGGTTTGTTTGTGGACAGAATGTGGTTTAATCTAAAAAACTTTGGTTGAAAACATTGATGGTTAGCATGTCATGGTACATTCTTAGCATTAGCTTCCTTTTTCTGCTTGTCGTCTAAAGGCAGCACACGACTTCTCTGCAAACTGAATTCGGCATTTTGCTTATGTAGTTTAGCCTAGCAACTCACCCAGATAATTACCACATCTATACCAGGAATGCTATGTACAGTGGTGTTCAAAAAAATAGCAGTCCAACACCATTAACTTGATAAATCAATGTTTTTAGTAGAAATGCTATTTCTACATAGCAAAAAATTTACTTGAAAGTGTAGTAGAGTATTGAAAACAAAACAAACCATACAATTAGGGCATGCATGCTGCTCAATTGTAATTGAAGCATTGATTGAAAGGGGCTTGTTCAAAATAATAGCAGTGAGGAGTTCAATTGGTGAAGTCATTCATTCTGCAGAAGAACGGGTGTCAATTTGGCCCTTATTTGAGGTAGGAGGGTGGCAAATGTTGCACAGGTTGGTCATAGCGCATTTCCTTCTGAAATACTGGGTAAAATGGGTTGTTCCAGACATTGTTCTGATGAAGAGTGTACTTTGATTAAAAAGTTGATTGTAGAGGGAAAAAACATACAGAGAAGTACAGCAAATGATAGGCTGCTCAGCTAAAATGATCTCAAATGCCTTAAAGTGACAACCAAAACCTGAAAGATGCGGAAGGAAGCGTGGAACTACTGTTTGAATGGATCAAAGAATAGCCAGAATGGCAAAGGTTCAGCCAATGATCACCTCCAGAAAGATCAAGGAACATCTAAATTTACCAGTGAGTACAGAAGATGATTAAGTGAAGCCAATTTACCAGCAAGAACCAGCAAAGTCCCGTTGTTAAGAAAAAGACGTCCTGAATGGGTTCAAATTTCCCAAGGAACACACTGACTGGTCCAAAGAGAAATGGCTCAACATTTTGTGGACTGGTGAAAGCAAAATTGTTCTTTTTGGGTCAAGTGGCCGTAGACAGTATGTCAGACAACCCCTGAGCTCTGAATTAAAGCCAGAGTGCACTGTGAAGACAGTAAAGCATGGTGGTACAAAACTATGATATGGGGATGTTTTTCATACCATGGTGTTACACCTATTTATCACATACGAGGGATCATGGATCAGTTTAAATATATCAGAATACTTGAGCAGATCATGTTGCCCTATGTCGAAAAAGAAATGCCCTTAAAATAGGTGTTTTAACATGACAGTGACCCAAAACATCTTGGTTACAGACCAACAAGATTGAGGTAATAGAGTGGCCAGCCCAATCCCCTGACTTCAATCCCAGAGAGAACTTGTGGGCTGATATCTGAAACACGTTTTTTTGAGGCAAAACCCAAAATTGCAGAAGAACTGTGGAATGTAGTCTAATCATCCCGGACTGGAATACCTGTTCAGAGGTGCCAGAAGTTGGTCGACTCCATGCAACACAGATCTCGGAAACAATTGTTATGCCACTAAATATTCGTTCAGTAATTTAAAGTAAAGTGAAACCTCAAACATTTTCAGTTTATAGATACATTTTTTGAGTTTTTAAAGAAAAATGCTGCACTGCTATTATTTTGAACAGCCTAATATTCATTTTTCTTAATTTTCTGTAAAGGATGAACACAAACTGGCTAAATGTTTTTAATGTTTTGATTTAGAATTGAAAGTGTAGTATTTTCAGTGCATTTGCATTTATGGAAATAAAAGTTATTATAATGATTTTGTGCTTTATTCACTTTTTTAAAATCACTATTTTTTTGAACACCACTGTATGCCACCACTCCATATTTCTATACAATTAAATATGACCTAGTCCTAAACACAGGATCCTTTCCCGTGTTTACTTTCTTGCTCCTGCCTTAGTAACATCTGACCAATAAGTTTAGTGATGTCTTTACATGGTTTGTATTGTTAATGAAAAATAAAAAGCTTTAGTCCCCATTAACTTGTAACAAGTGCTGACAGGGTATGGGTTATGTGTTGCTGATAAAGAGGCCAGTAAGTTTAAACAGTATCAAACAACACAGCTACACCTAATACACTCACACCGGAACCACACACACTACCATTACCATTTTATTGTCACTGCATTGCTGAGAATGGTCCACCTCCCAAACCTTGCCTTTACTACAAAGCTGGTCTGTGTGGTAGGTTTTGTTTATACAATGTGGTAGGTTTGGTATACAATGTGTATGCCTGATAAAGTGCTTGGTGAGCATTTACACTTCAAACAAATACAATTTTTAGTATACCATAAACATTGAGGGAGTGAAAGAGCTGTTAACATTAAAGGGCCATTATTAACTTTTAAACCAAATAGAAACACAGGATTATTAACAGTTTTAGGATTAGCTGTCATGAAGAAAGATGACAAATTACCATATTAAGCAGTGACACTAGTTTGATCTACCACAGCTGACTTTTAGATGCCGTTTTTACCCAGGGTTTACCCCATTACTCTGAAATTAATCTTAGTGTTGATATTATTACGGCACAGTGCGTCTGGCATCACTGTGCCAACACAGATCCAATGACTCAGACTAACTACACTGAAGGGCTGGCCATCCAAAACCTGTACGTTCATTATCCCCTTAGTCAAGAGACATTTGAACGCAACACTTTTTCCATGAATAATAGCCTAGAAGAGATTTTTAAAACAATGTTATTCAACTAGGGCTGTCGCGCTAACCGCAATTTTGAAATATCGCGGTATAGACCAGCCAACCGCAGGGCATGCCAAGCAACCGCAACACCGCGGTGTTCACGTTTTTTCTTTCTTTCTTTTCTTTTTTTTTTTTTTTATATATTGTTGCAGGGTCCATCTTGTTTTACGCTTACATTCGGGCGTAATAAATGTTCAATGAATTCATAATGAAAATGAGCTAAGAGCGACATTTTCACGCAACCTGTTCGCATGCGTTGCTGCTGAGTGTCAGGCTTTGTGTTTTAAAATGTAAACAATCGCAACAGGAATTATAGGCAAGTTTATTAATGATCAAATTGAGTTCACACTCAGTAAATACTTGTAATTTAGACTATATTCAAACAGGCTTGGCGCACTAAAACACTTAATGACAGTTAATATGGCATTGCAGCCTGCAAATATTCTCTTGCTGGTCTTGCTGGAATGATTTAACAGGGCTCTAGACTAACTTTTTGCACTGGTTGCACTGGTGCGTCTAACTTTTTTTCTTAGGTGCACCAGCACAAAAGTTAGGTGCACCCAAATTTTCGACTGCATCGCATTTAACACCGCAGTTTTTCACAGGTTCACTTTTTTTTTTTTTTTTTTTTTTTATCACTGTCCATACAGGCAATATTAACTAACAATCTGGTCAACATGGCCTCGTCTGATGATCTGTTTGCTACTGCCTGCCGCTGAAAGGCAGTGGGGAGAGGGGGACACTCGGGCAGTGCATTTATCGCCGCATGTAATGTGTTTTATAGATGCATTGGGTTTTTTCAGCCTTTCAATTCAAAATGTATTAGAACCAGTCACAAATACACTATTGCCGGCCATGGTCTTCCCATGCTCTTTACAGTTAATTATAGTATTATAGTCTAATTATAGCAATTATTTTTTATAAAAATTATAATAATAGAGTAAATGTGTATGTATGTGAGTATATCTATTTATGTGTGTGTATATTTAAAATTTTATGTATATATATGTGTGGGTTTGTGTGTGTGTGTGTGTGTGTGTGTGTGTGTGTGTGTGTATGGGGCTCTAGAGTGTTAGAGTGTAATCTTAAATGCAGTGCATTATATTATCTGCTTTACTGAATCTTTTACACAGATTCCCAAAATCGCTTGCGGTGCACTCACTGTGTATTTTGACTACATGTATTCTAATATATTATGGTCTTTCAGTTATTTTTATATTTTATTAACGAAAATATTGTGTTTTTACTTTAACTCGCTAGCATTAGCCACTTGCTACTAGAGGGTCGGCTCACCTAGCCGCTGTCCGGTGGGGATGCTGCGGGTCTTTTGCTGTGCGGTGGTGGAGGTGTGGGAATAAAGGCACACAACAGGGTCGAGTCACTTTAACTGTTTAGTCAGGACTTCGGTGAGCATTACAACACTTTACACCGCCGAGCTCCAGAACCCGAACTTCCATTCTGGGGACATCCGGCGAGTCTCATATACAAAACTAAATTAACTGCAGAACATCCGAACGCACATGTATAAACCTGGTGCTGCATTCTGATTGGCTGAGCTGAATGTTGCTTACATATCACCGCTACAATATTGTCCCGCCCTTCACTATCTCTGATTGGTTTAGACCATGATATTGGCCTAATGTGTGTCTGTTTTTTTTCCTTCGGAAGCCTGGTCGCACCGGTGCGACCTGAGATTTTTTTTAGTCGCACCATTGAGAAATTAGGTCGCATGTGCGACCAAATTGGTCGCACTCTAGAGCCCTGTTTAAATGTATTTTTTCGTTGAATAAAAATGTATTGAAACGAATAATAACTTGAAATGTACAGTAGTATATATTGTTATGTTAATTATACCTACTAATTAGATAGCTTGTCGCATTGTAAAGTCGCATGCAGGTACAGTACACGTGTATTAGTGTAACGAGCCCCATCAGAGAGAGTTTTAGTACCGAGGGGAACATCGCTAACCCACTCAGATTCTCTCTAAACCACATCAGATGAACGTGTTGGTTCTTCTAGCGCGCATGATAACGCAGGTTTAAACTCTTACAGACTTTATTCTTTTTTTTTTTTTTTTTTTTTTAAATAAATTTTTACCCCTTTTTCTCCCCTTCTAGCGCATCCAATTGTTCAATTAGCATCGTGCTTCCTCTCTGTCTATGCCGAACCCTGCCCTGACGGAGGTGATTGAAGCTAACCCGTATCCCCTCCGAAACACGAGCAGCAGCCAGATGCATCTTTGCCACCCACACATTGACGAGTTCGGCGCCACCTAGCGTTGCATGCGGAGAGACACACCCTAAGGGCACCCTCTCCCATCTCTGTGTAAGCGCCTCCAATCAGCCGGCAGAGAACGCAATCGCATTCTGACAGAGAGAGACCCACATCCGGTTCTTTGTCCCACCCCCCACATGAGCAACCGGCCAATCGTTGCTCATATAGCCACTCAGCTTCAAACCGGTAAAGCAAGGCTGGACTCGATACCACGCTCTCAGAATCCAGCCCTGGTTGCAGCGCGTTTCTTTTTACCGCTGCGCCACCTGAGCGGCTCAGACTTTATTCTTTATTCTATTTTTTTTTTACCATATTTTGATTAGATTTGCATTTAAAATATTTAGCCTAAACACTTTTTTTTCGTTTCACAGTGTATATCTAGCCTAGGCTAGAAGCTTAATTTAAACCTTTTTTTAATAGAGAAAAGACACGCATCCCTGCTGTGTTCTGTATTTAACATTAAACACGCATTTCATTGGTCTTAAAGCTGTCTCATCTTTGTCATTATAAAGCAATAATATACCAAATCATAGCCTAACAATAAAGCTTGTTTGTATAGCTCTAAAATCCAGATAAATTAAGTAATTTTCAAAAACAATGGCGCGATATTGAGGTTGAATATCGCAAGGGAAAATTCTTTCACCGCGACAGCCCTATATTCAACAGCCAAATATTGACACTAAAGGCATTAAAGCTTCTATGTTTTGCTATACACAGCTTTTATTACATACTAAATGTAATATTCTATTATAAATAATTAAGCGTAACAATCGAGGGGAGAAGTAATGGGCGAATAGTTTTTTTTTTTTCTGACACTAGTTGACCTTCACAAATATAGCAACATACTAATCTACCCAGGGACTCATAGGGACTCACTTTAAAACAAAGACTGGCATCTATAGAGCTATTTTTAATCCATAAACTTCGAATGCTTTTTTTTCTTTAGCTATGTTCATTTTCTTCTGCTATGCTAATGCTATGCTAACTGCTATGCTCTTTTCTATTTGTTAACATGATCTACATAAATCACTTATTATGGTAAATAGTAAAATATTTGGTTCATGTTTAAAAAAAAAACCTGCATAGACTTTTAGGGCTGATGGTAGCCAAACTTTTAAACCACATCTGGCAATTTTAATGACATTGCATAACCTATGTTTACTGAGGACACCCTGTCTTTTAAATACTTTTATTCATGTCAGTGATAACAATAAAACAAGCTCGCAGTAGGATCACCTCACAGAGATCAGTTTATACAGCTTTCAGCTTAATAAAAAAATTACGATGTTTGCCAACACCCATTGCTTTATTTCATGAAAAGAAAACACCATTTTGGAAACAAAGAATGTTGCCCAGTTATCGGAGTATGTACATCACTGAGTATGTAAACTGCTAAATATAGTACTCTAGAATATTGCATAGTTCATGATCATCTGACTCCAGCTCTCCAGATATCGTAAGCATCACCTAGGCATCAAAACAAATGATGTCCTTGATACAAAACCTACATCTGCAATCGGAAATATTCAACTGAATCCTTAACCAAACATGACTTGGAAGTATGCTAGTAAGTCCAATTATCACTACAGAAGGCATAACATTTCTCCATAAAACGCCCTGATACTTCTGTGAGTCACACAGTCAAGACTGCCAGTACTTGTCAGACAGTCTGTGTCATTCATTTGCAAATCAATCTTTTTCTTTAGGGAGATTTAAATATTTCCATTTGCCACAGTTTATCTGAAAAAGTACCACCTCATGTGGTTATTGGTTTAATTTCAATCATTTTTAGTGTTTGACTTTAGACATTTACTCATAGTATCCTTTTTCATATCGGTAACCTTTTACCTACATTGCCAGAGAACTCTATTTGAACTCTTGTTGTACATCGAACAGAGCAGCCAACACATTCACAATACTCAGTTAAGGAGTCAAGGTTTGCTTGAGGTTTGCAAAAGTTTTCGCTCCTCACTCCCACTTACTTAATTATGTGTTCGATGACTAAGGCAACTACAATCATTTAGGAGCAATTTGCTATAATACTGTCACAGGATCCAGCCACCAAATTTATTATTATTTATTTGATATTTACGCCACTTTATACACTTGATTGTGTTATTTATGGCATTTATAACTCTTCTGAGTTATAGGAGAAAAAAAGTATTTAAAAGGACCTGGTAAGCTCAAGCAAAGTAACAATGGCCAAGTGTTTTCCAGACACTGTTTACATTCACAGACCACTTGAACTTTCTGTACCGAACTCAGTAGTTAGGGACATCACAAACCCAAAGATTATTGTTGAGTTAAGTGATTTGGACACTCTTGATGACATGGTCAAATGGGAGCAGACTTGCAATTATGCTCAACATCTATGTGAGCCAACTAGAATTATCTGATAGGAAGAATCAGTGATGGATTCTTTTAGGAAATGTTCTCATACTATCAGACAAAGTCATGATCGAAACCACATATTTGCGACGTACTGCCCCTGAAACTGCCCATTCATTCCTGTCTAAACCACAGAGCAAAACTCGAAATATAGATCTTGCATGCAAAAATGCTGCACAGGAACACAGCATTAGTAAAAACAAGGAAGTAAAATTTCACCGGCTTACAAAACAGTGGCAACAAATGTCAAAACCCTGCTAACTTATCCAATCTGTCAAGACAACTGACAAACAGTTTAATTAAATTTTAAGATTTTATACTGTCCAGGCATTTTATAAAAAGGTTTCAATGGCACAAAGATGAAGTCAAGCATTATTTATTTATTTGATGTTTAATGCCATGTTTACACACTGGTCATTCTCATGGCAAGATAGATACCTAGATTATGCCCAGATTATTTATTCATGTTCTTTGTCTAGTGTCATTTCTGTGTTTAGTGTATAATCAGTCTTGTATTTTTCAAAAAAGTGTTTCTGCTTTGGTTTTGTTAAATTGTCAACCATTGTATTTGGCATTGCAAGTCTTAATAAATGTTCAATGGTTATTTGTGTATTACAGTGGTCACATATCGGTGGGCGCTTACCTTTCACCAGGTGGAAGTTGAGCATTAAATAACACTTTATTCATTATAATAAGGGATAAGAGCCAACAAGCAAAATTTGGGTCAAAAACATGAAACATCTACCTTGAACTGAAGGCTCTTATAGCCATAAGAGTGAAGAAATCTGCTCCACATTAATGTGTATGGGTTTTGAAAGGACTGTCTAATAAACCAACATAAGGTGTCCACTATAACCACTGCCTTTTTAGTTTAAATAATGTGGTTTGCTAAAAATGTCATTTAAATTGATCCTTTCTAACAGACGTTTGATTTCAACTGAGAGTGGAGCTACAGATCCTCCCTATACATGGTACAGCAACTTTAGACAGCTCATTTGAGACTTGCCTGCACCCACCCTCAGTGCACATGCACCAGTTTACTTCATATACTCATTCAGTAAAGAATGTCTGCAGCTCTAATCTGAACTGAAAAATGTATGCATAGATATTATGTAATGAACTATTAATGAACCACTAAATTAGCTCATTTTCTGTCCTCTGGCTTTCTTGTAATCTTGCTCAGTAGTCATCTTCCTCTACGGGATTTTCTCTCAGCAGTTTTCTGATACACTCGTTCCTCTTTCTGGATCAGAATGTCAAATGAGGCACATCTCTGCACATGGAACTTTTACAAATATATGTTGCCTCATATTTAAATAGAAAGATAAAACTTATAAAAACTACACTAATGTCATCAGGGGGTACTTTAATACATTGTCAGCATCTTTATGTTTTTGATTAGCTTAATGTTAGCCCATGTAATAAACTTTAGTACAATAACTACATGTTAACTAGCAAACAGAGAGAATATTTATGAAAAACATGCAACATGTCACTGTGCACTTTAATTCAACCCCCAGCCTCAGTAGTTTGTGCCAACAAGCTTTTAACAACTCACTAAAGGGATCTTCGCCCACTGAGAAACCAATTTCAAGAGTGTTCTTGGGATCAGTCACATGGTCAAGATTACCAGTTTAAAGATTTAACAATATAAAAAGAAATGATGTAATAGTCTTATATTTACGTTCAGGTATCAATATTATCTACACCTTCAAAAATATCATTTAAATGTCTTTGGGGGCCCTGAGATGAGCTCATGTTTTTACTGTTTTTTGGTGAATAAGTGCAATCTGCAAGAGCCCTTATTTTTATCAGTATGTTTAGGGATCACTGTATGGCATGTCCTTACACCCAGACGGATATGAAATGGTAGAAGAAATAATTAAATCTGAGTTGTTGTGGCCTCCACCCAGGCCAACCCATAAAGCATACAACCACACACATTTGCTTTTATTCTCTAGTCTACACATTTCTTTGGATACAACTCAGTTTCAAACTTGACAGTAACCCCCTTTTGTAAGCATTAGGTATGTACTTGGGATCTTCTAGCCATGAGCAACTTAAGAATGTGTCACACCTTCTCATCCTGGCCCATATTCAACACTACATCCAGTCTAACTTGCACTTTAATTTCAGGGTGCTACAAAATGCCACAAAAGCCAATTAATACAGTGAAACAGTAAGACAAGATGTTGCTAATTAACCAATAAACAACAAAAACATTTACTGAGGTGTATAAGTTGTGGTTGATCACTCCTGGCAGTGTGTGGGCCCCCTCATACGTGATACTGTGGTCTGTGAGACCCCACATCTAGCAGGTAAAAAGAAGTGGTTGGTGGCAGCACGCCTGTCGGAGAGGGCATGTGACAATCTATGAGGTTGGATGCGACAGCAGAGGGAGCAAAGTTGCAATAGGAGACAACTAGATTGAGTGAAGAGAAAAATGGATAAAACAAAAAAACAAAAAATAAAGCTGCATCTCTCTCTCTCTCACACACACACAGTAACATTTAAAAACAGCATAAACATCAACTAACAATAAAAACATACACATTAGGGCTAACTTGATGTAGTGACCATGGTTTGTGAAAATACTCTGTGGTGCCTACCCTGCTTCCCTCCTCTCCACTGCTCACACACCCCAGTCCTTCTTTTACACATGAGCTGTAAAAGCTGTGAAAACTAAAACTCTAAGTGTTGATGTTAACTCTGGCCATCTAGGTAAGAGCATATGTCCTAATTTAACTTTAAAAACATATTAATAACCCTACTTACACCACAGCACTGCATAAACTCTCTTTCTATATATTTGTGTATTTTTTAAATATTATCTGCTGATTTAAATAATATCACTATTTTTGTGCATTGCAACTGAGAATCCCGTCTTCTTTTACACTACCCTATCTCAAGTTAAGCAGCCCCAAACTACTCAATCAATCCCGACAATGTCATGTCCTGATAACTGTCATGTTTGTTGCCAAGCAACCAGCACAACATGCGCACATGCACACACACACACACACACCTGTCAGACATAAACTACAGGGGTTGGACAAAATAACTGAAACACCTGGTTTTAGACCACAATAATTTATTAGTATGGTGTAGGGCCTCCTTTTGCGGCCAATACAGCGTCAATTCGTCTTGGAAATGACATATACAAGTCCTGCACAGTGGTCAGAGGGATTTTAAGCCATTCTTCTTGCAGGATAGTGGCCAGGTCACTACGTGATGCTGGTGGAGGAAAACGTTTCCTGACTCGCTTCTCCAAAACACCCCAAAGTGGCTCAATAATATTTAGATCTGGTGACTGTGCAGGCCATGGGAGATGTTCAACTTCACTTTCATGTTCATCAAACCAATCTTTCACCAGTCTTGCTGTGTGTATTGGTGCATTGTCATCCTGATACACGGCACCGCCATTGGATGCACATGGTCCTCCAGAATGGTTCGGTAGTCCTTGGCAATGACGCGCCCATCTAGCACAAGTATTGGGCCAAGGGAATGCCATGATATGGCAGCCCAAACCATCACTGATCCACCCCCATGCTTCACTCTGGGCATGCAACAGTCTGGGTGGTACGCTTCTTTGGGGCTTCTCCACACCGTAACTCTCCCGGATGTGGGGAAAACAGTAAAGGTGGACTCATCAGAGAACAATACATGTTTCACATTGTCCACAGCCCAAGATTTGCGCTCCTTGCACCATTGAAACCGACGTTTGGCATTGGCACGAGTGACCAAAGGTTTGGCTATAGCAGCCCGGCCGTGTATATTGACCCTGTGGAGCTCCCGACGGACAGTTCTGGTGGAAACAGGAGAGTTGAGGTGCACATTTAATTCTGCCGTGATTTGGGCAGCCGTGGTTTTATGTTTTTTGGATACAATCCGGGTTAGCACCCGAACATCCCTTTCAGACAGCTTCCTCTTGCGTCCACAGTTAATCCTGTTGGATGTGGTTTGTCCTTCTTGGTGGTATGCTGACATTACCCTGGATACCGTGGCTCTTGATACATCACAAAGACTTGCTGTCTTGGTCACAGATGCGCCAGCAAGACGTGCACCAACAATTTGTCCTCTTTTGAACTCTGGTATGTCACCCATAATGTTGTGTGCATTGCAATATTTTGAGCAAAACTGTGCTCTTACCCTGCTAATTGAACCTTCACACTCTGCTCTCACTGGTGCAATGTGCAATTAATGAAGATTGGCCACCAGACTGGTCCAATTTAGCCATGAAACCTCCCACACTAAAATGACAGGTGTTTCAGTTATTTTGTCCAACCCCTGTATATGGGCATACTGCAGCTTAAAATGGTAATAGAATATAATACAAAAAAAGTCATAGCCAAACATTTAACTGTTAAAGGAATAATCAGGAATGTCTGACTAAAATCAGTAGTGCTTTTTTTTTTTTAGTAATCTTTTAACTTTCCTCTTTTAACTAAATCAGGCAATGGGCTATTTAGCACTATTTTGTACCACTAGGAAATCATGCAGTTATTAAATAATAACTTATGGTAACTTTCCATTAGGCCTGTTTTTTTATGGACAAAAACATAACCATTAATTTTTCTCTATTATCAGTCCATCATGATGTAGAATTCCTTAACTGTTTTAAAATGATTTCTTTCAAAAACATTTAGAATAAATAACATGATATGGATGCTGCACAGACCGGAAAATTTACTGTAAATTATTGTCAACCAGTCCGTTATTCGTGACTAAAAATATATGTCAAAGGTGCAATATTGAGTTTCTAAAGTTTAACTTAAGAAGATGAACTGTGTGTTGGATAGTATTATTAGCATGTAACTTAGCTGGCTGGATGCATGTGCTTTTACTTGAATATTTAGTCATTGGCTTTATATAATAAATATAATATTTTCAGACTTTCTCTGGGACAAATTGCACGGATGTCTGTACATTTAGTGTAGGCAGTACTGACCAAAATGCATGGAAATGCAGCTCCTACAAAATACACTACCAACAAGACTTCTAAACTAAATCTGAATTGTTTTTGGCATTGAACTTTTATAGATGTTTAATATATACACCTGAATACACACTGTTGACCATTAAAAGAATCTGTTTAGGTTTAGTCTGAAAATATGTATGTCAAAAATTCAGTTCTCCAGTACTCTCTTGCTCATGAGGCACATTAGCATGACAATTTCCCAAGCAATTCCATCTGAGGGCTCAAAGGTCACGCACCAAAACAGTGGTTTCTGGCCTTGCCTTACATAGACTGAAATTGCCTGAATCGTTATACAATAATACATATGGTAGATGAGCCATGATCCATATTGACTAGCAAAGCCAGAGCTGTGTTGGATCCCCCTTTTATGTCAATGTCAAATTTATTTATAGAGCTCATTTAAAAATAACAGCTGTTAACCAAAGTGTCATACAATAATTGTAGTAACAACCAATAAACCAGACAATAAAAACACAGAAACCAGTTTACACAAACAATACACAACTCACATAATGAGTCAAGTGCTAGAGAGTGTAAATATATATTATAATGAGATTTACAGCTGGTGTAGGGGCCAGCCTAACACACACTGGCAACTCATTCCAGAGTTTGGAGGCTATAAGCAAAAAAACATGATCACCCCTGTGCTTTAATCTAGGAGCTGGTCCGCAGACCTAAGTGACCTTGAAGAAATGTAAGGTTGTATTAGGTCAGAAAGATAGTTTGGAGCTTATCCATTCAGCCCTTTATAAGCAAAGAAGCATCTCAAAGAGTATCCTAAAATGTAGTGAGCCAATTAGGAGAAGCAAGTACTGGGGAAATATTTACATGTTCTAGTTAAAAGACATGCTGGAGCGTTCTGAACTAACTGTAATCATGAGACACAGGCCTGACTAACACCAACATAAAGAGCAGCGCAATATTCAAGTCTAGACAAAAAAAAATGAATGTGTAACCCTTTTATACCCTTCACCTGAACCACTCTAATGTAGTGACTGTAATACTGACATAATTTACCATGCAAGTTAAGAATACCATGGTCTACTGTGTTGAAAGCACAGGTCTAGACGGTAAGATTAGCAAAATCCCCTGAGTCTGTGGCTAAAAATAAATCATTATAAACTTTTAAAAGTGCAAATTTAATAATATGAAGGGTTTTAAAGCCAGATTGAAAACTTAAAAAATATGATTAAAATCTGAAAAGAATTTCAGTTCAGTTTGGAAATCAATCTAAAATTAGAGAGGACTAAGGTGTCCAGATTAGGTTTTTTGATCATTGGTTGTACTACTACAGGTCTATATTTTATATAGACTATATTTACTCTATTTACTCTAGCCATGCTTTCATACAACTTCTCCCCTGGGTTTTCCCTCATTCTGTATATTGCGTTCTGTAACCTGGGCACAACACTTTTCGCACTACAGGATTTGGAGTCGCTGATAGGTCCAGATATGTAGAATGCTAGACATGTTTTGTGAGTATGCGAGTGATCTATGAGCCTTTTGTCGCGGACAAACTTTACAGTGTACACACTTGTGTAATTACAATATTTCAATGTTTTATTATAAAAAGATTTAACAATCTGAACGTCAAACATTGCTTATCTTGTCTGATCTATAATAAATACGAATAAGTATAAATGCACGTGTATCAATTACACTTTACCACAAACATTAACACATAACATTTAGCCATTGTAATCTCTCTCTGCCCACACAAAACAGAATAATAGCCGGCTAAACACTTCAATATATTTCAAAAGTAAACTGCTTAGTTTATAGTTACAGATGTTTCTTAAAAGTGTATGAACGTGTACGATTAGTTATGCCTGTAATCCAGAATTAAGTTCTATACCGTGACAAAAAATATGAATGTAAATGTTCATGTTGCGATAACTGTGATGTAAAATAATGTTAAAATAATTCAAAGTCCAAACATCTGAGTGGTTAACGAGAACGCTACTTTACATGTCACACAAGCGCCGTGCAAAACACGGAAACGGTACAAATCCGATCTCTTCCCTACACACTCGCTCCCTATGCCCTATAGTGCACTTAACATTCTTAAAGGGCCAGACTATACAGTGGGGCCAAAAAGTATTTAGTCAGCCACTGATTGTGCAGGTTCTCCTACTTAGAAAGATGAGAGAGGTCTGTAATTTTCATCATAGGTACACTTCAACTATGAGAGACAAAATGAGAAAAAAAAATCCAGGAAATCAAATTGTAGGATTTTTAAAGAATTTATTTGTAAATTATGGTGGAAAATAAGTATTTGGTCAATAACAAAAGTTCAACTCAATACTTTGTAACATGACCTTTGTTGGCAATGACAGAGGTCAAACGTTTCCTGTAAGTCTTCACCAGGTTTGCACACACTGTAGCTGGTATTTTGGCCCATTCCTCCATGCAGATCTCCTCTAGACCAGTGATGTTTTGGGGCTGTCGCTGGGCAACACGGACTCCACAAATTTTCTATGGGGTTGAGGTCTGGAGACTGGCTAGGCCACTCCAGGACCTTGAAATGCTTTTTACGGAGCCACTCCTTCATTGCCCGAGCGGTATGTTTGGGATCATTGTCATGCTGGAAGACCCAGCCACGTTCCATCTTCAATGCTCTCACTGATGGAAGGAGGTTTTGGCTTAAAATCTCACGATACATGGCCCCGTTCATTCTTCCCTTAACACGGATCAGTCGTCCTGTCCCCTTTGCAGAAAAACAGCCCCAAAGCATGATGTTTCCACCCCCATGCTTCACAGTAGGTATGGTGTTCTTGGGTTTTTCTTCTTCCTCCAAACATGACGAGTTGAGTTTTTACCAAAAAGTTCCATTTTGGTTTCATCTGACCACATGATATTCTCCCAATCCTCTTCTGGATCATCCATATGCTCTCTGGCAAACTTCAGACGGACCTGGACATGTACTGGCTTAAGCAGGGGGACACGCCTGGCACTGCAGGATTTAAGTCCCTCTCGGCGTAGTGTGTTACTGATGGTAGCCTTTGTTACTTTGGTCCCAGCTCTCTGCAGGTCATTCATCAGGTCCCTCCGTGTAGTTCTGGGATTTTTGCTCACCGATCTCATGATCATTTTGACCCCACGGGATGAGATCGTGACACCAAAGGAGATTATCAATGGTCTTGTATGTCTTCCATTTTCTTACAATTGTTCCCACAGTTGATTTATTCACACCAACCTGCTTGCCTATTGTAGATTAACTCTTCCCAGCCTGGTGCAGGTCTACAATTTTCTTCCTGGTGTCCTTCGACAGCTCTTTGGTCTTGGCCATGGTTGAGTTTAAAGTCTGACTGTTTGAGGCTGTGGACAGGAGTCTTTTATACAGATAACGAGGTCAAACAGGTGCCATTAATACAGGTAACGAGTGGAGGACAGAAGAGCTTCTTAAAGAATAAGTTACAGGTCTGTGAGAGCCAGAAATCTTGCTTGTTTGTTATTGACCAAATACTTATTTTCCACCATAATTTACGAATAAATTCTTTAAAAATCCTACAATGTGATTTCCTGGATTTTTTTTTTTCATTTTGTCTCTCATAGTTGAAGTGTACCTATAATGAAAATTACAGACCTCTCTCATCTTTCTAAGTAGGAGAACCTGCACAATCAGTGGCTGACTAAATACTTTTTGACCCCACTGTATATTTTATAATTCACATTACACGACAGGTGAGACATTCTTTTTTCTTAATATAGCGCTTTTATTTAGGAAAAAAATTTTCTTACATAGGCAAGAAAATCTATGGCAGACAAGAGTCAGAAACAGCGGATTGGGCGTAACGTTATTATTACTGTTTGCTCCTTTTTCTCAACACTTGTGCTCGATTTACACTGAAGATATATTTAGTAAATAAGTACATGTCCGCGCATGCACGCGCTTGTGTTAATTTCCGCTTGAACTGATAAAAAATTTTGATTTTGAAAAATTAAAAGACGAGCCGTTTTTCAGTTTCTGCTTGTTAGCGCACAGCTAACGCTAGCCAGTGTGGCTTTTCACTCGTCTCTCTGTGTTATCACACAGTGAGCACCCCACAGCCAATCAGCGAGCTCCAACCGCCTACCCCTCCCTCACTGTGGATGCGCGCATGTTCTAAAGTCTCAGTTTTCAAGGTAAACCTGAAGCAGAAATTTGGCGCTTCACATTTAAAAAATACCGTCACCATTTTTTAATACTGTCACCATTTTTAAATACCGCGGTATACCGTAATACCATCATACCGCCCAACCCTAACTGTACAGCAATAGTGGGACTGAACATATAATGACAGCAGGCTGAAGAACACGGTGTAGTAACATGACAATGTGATAAAATTGGCATGTGATCAGAATGTCAATGTTCAAAAACAGGTAGACCACATAATAATACAAAAATGAATGTGTGCTCATGTGCTCGTGATGGACCAGTCACATACTTACTACAAGTCAGTACGGTTTAGAAACTCTTTAACCAGAGGATTAACATAAAAGCAAACATAAATATTAAAATCTCCAACAATCAGATCGTTGTCATACCTTGGCATAGCATTAGCCATAAATTAGAAGTCAGTGATATTGCGGTGGTCGGTATATCACGATGAACAATATATGACGAGCCCACTCATACAGTTTAAAGCTGGAGAAACCCTATAAAATAAATGTCCTATTTGCTGATAATGTAGCATTATAGTGCTATCCTTATTGAAGCCAGGCCATTGGCTGTCTGGGACGCCTGTCCCAGCTGTTGAAGGCTTCAGACATTCACCCCTTTTCTGTGAAGACTACCAGTACAGGCACCGGTGAGCACCATAGAGAAAAGCAACGCCAATCCAAGTAGTATTCAGGCAGAGATTAATGGGGACTGGACATGGGGACATTTTCAGCATTTAGCAGATGCTTTTATCCAAAGAAACTTACAATTATCATTGAATACAATTCTAGCAATTAAGGGGCCCAACAGTGGCAACTTGGCAGTAATGGGGTTTGAACCAACAACTTTATAATTACTAGCCAGGGACCTTAACCACTGAGATACCACTGCAGCCACCACTGCAACAGAGTCTGCATTTTCCACAGCAAATAACAAAATCAAGATAAACATCAATGCTGACAAGGGCAGAAAGCAAGTCACACACTTTGTCAGTTCTTTTATACCCAATTATGATAGTCACATGTTACCAGTTCACCTGCTTGCTGTGGAATGTTTCAAATCTAAATAGCTTAAATATTCTATAAACATATTACTCTTACTTTATCCATTTTATCCTATTCCAGTGTTCAGTACACATAAAAGAAACACTCATATTTGCTGCCTCATACTTAAGAGGGGTTATTAAAAATTTAAAGCAAAAAAATAAATAAATAAAAAAATTAAAGCAACACAACGGCGTGTAATAATTATATAGCAGACAATACATTTTGGCAACAAGCATTTTCTGGAGAGTGCCAGCTCTCTAGCAGTAACAGTAGTGGCCTACTACACACCCACTAGAGACAAAATCAATCAATCAACATCAGTGACTTGTCAAGCAGGAGAGTAAACACTGGGTGGGGCCATTAAAAAGGTATTATTATTGCCTTAGCAACAGATTTAAGTTTTGCAAACATGCCATAGCCATGGACAGGCATAATATTTGAGTTCTGCTGGATATTTTCTAGTGCTTTATAGACACTCAGTCTTTGTGTTTACTTCCTTGCAAACTCATCCCACATGGACCTCTTTCAAATTGACAGCTAGTTCAGAGAACAGTACTTAGCTTGAGAAGACTTGCGTTTGTGTGTTACATAATTATCTGACACCAGATCTCAAATAATAACCAAGTAAATCAGAACTCTTTAAAGAACACATACTAAAGCTTAATTTTTGAAAAAAAAGGAACATGGCAATATATTGTTTTATCATATCATATCATACTGAATTCAGCAAAAGAGTTGCACAGTATAATTTGAGGGGGAAAAAAAACACTTTTTCATGCTTTTATGAAGATTGTTAACTATAATAAACAAAATATGAAATTTAACCCTGTGTGACTAATTATGTAAACAATAATCATCTAGCCTAAAACAAAGTCAACTGATTTTGGCTTTGTATCTCTTGACATTTGAGCACATGATTACCATGACAATATAGACAGCATGTCAAAAAATGGCTACAGTGTATCAGAGTAAAAGAAAAACCAATATGCTACAACTGGATCTGGTACATTGCTCATGGTACAAGAACGACTGTGCAGGGGTCACATGCATTATTTTAAAGCATTTAAAAACAAGTGGGAATAGGAAGGGATCACTGGCGGAACTTTATATTACTTATATCAGAGGTCAGAGAAGACTTTAGTCACAGCAGAGCGTCCTTATAACACAAAAGTACAATTTTCTGTTTCTCTTACAGACAGAATATGCTGACACTATAGCAACCCCCATCCATTATCATGCAGGACCAGTCAGCACTTTGTACACCAGCATTGCTAGCTTCATAGGTCAAAGTTTCACAGACCGCTGAAAGTCAGATATAATGTAGTATAAATAATATTAAGATACAACTGCACACTATAATTGCAGTTATTATTTGCAGAAAAGTGCCAACTGCTAGCTTCCATATAGACATTAACTATAATAAACAAAACCAAGTGTCTCTACATTTTTGCATATGACTGTATGTGGCTTAATAATTAGCTACTGTTAATACTGTAGCTATTTTTGTCTTAATGTAGCTGTGCACTAAGTAAAGTCAGCCAGGCCAACCCAAGCCATCACAGAAAGCTAAAAGAAGTCACAACTAATGCGTGCTGTGGTTTAACACTTTAACTGTATATAAAAAATTCAGTTGCTGGCCAACTTTACAATGGCATTTATCTCAAATTTACACAGGATACGTTATGTAAGCAGTGTGACCCTTTCGGCTCAAGCATCGCTTATAAATCAAAAGTCAGACAACACTTGGATGTGTGGCATAACTACCGGCAAGAAGCACACAAAGGAAGGAACCAGACTTTTACAACATGTTAATACTAATACAGATACATCTATTGTCTGGAATTACAAACATTTTATTTAAAACCTGACCTGAAACAGTGGGACACTAAATAACCAGCATATTCATCTTTATTCAGTTTCCCAACATTGGAATAAAATTAGAATTATGCCATACTATTACAAGTTTTGAATGAGTTCACAGTGTATAAAACTGTCATAGTCATATTTAAATTGCCACTGTGTTTCACACCACAGCACCAGACTGTATTTTATTCCATTAAGTGCAAATAGAAAATTAAATGGAGAACATGGATGTTCCAGCTAATATATAACCAATAAAGATTATCATTGTTTAACTGTTTAAAATGTCATTTAAATTAATATCTAATCTAATCAGAAAAACATTGAGAAGTCCTATATAAAAAAAAAACCTGACATTAATCATGTGTTAATATAACAGTTTGTTACCTTAGTTACAAAAAATTAAGTTGCAGGTACCACAAGCATTATTTCGCAATGTTTCAAAACAAGTAGGAATAGGAGGGACTCACTTGCAAAGCACCCCCCATCCATTATCATGCAGGTCCTGTCAGCACTTTGCAAACCAGCAAAGCTAGATACAAAGGTCAAAGTCTCACAGACTGCTCAGTCAGATATGATGTAGCATGATTAATATTAGGAAAGGGCATTTAACCTGCTGCCTGAACACACACCTTTTAAACAAACTGTAAATGTTTTAGGCATGCAAAAAGGATGTGTTTGGTATGAACCAACAGAAAGGTTACTGTGGCTCAAATTGCAAATAATTTTGATACTAATGATGAGATGAATGTATCACAACACAAAGTGCATCAAACCCTTCTGTGTATGGGGCTGTATAGTCGCAGATCAGTCAAAGTGCCCATAATAACTTCTGTCCACTACAAATGGCACACAGGCATCGAAACTGGACATCAGAGCAATGGAAGAAAGTCAGCTGGTCCAATAAATCCTGATTTCTTCAAGGTAATGTGGATCAGGCATGAGTGCATTGTATACCTGTAGATTAGCTGGCACCACCTCGTAACAGAGATTGAAAGACCTGCTATGAAGTCCTGGTCCCACATATCACAGGACAGGTATCTTGTGAAGTCCATGTTTTGGCAGGTCATTGATGTTTTGACAAAATATAAGGTGTGTGGTTTCATTGTTCTTGCTAATTGGTCTATGATCGCCAAAAATGGCACTGACACTTGCTAACAAAGAAAGCAAGCCTGAGCTGGAATATTCCTGAGTAACTTGCAACTCAAGGTAGGAAACACTACAGTTTCCCATTCAAATATGACAATAATAGACAATCTGTTGATCAAACAGTAAATGTTTGCTGCCACTATTCACCCTCAGTATACACCACAAATAAACAAACGCATTTGCAGTGACATCCAAGTGTGACAGCTGATTCTGTATCAATAAAACAAATAAATAGCCAGACAAAGTTTATGGCTTCAGATTTGCCACGTTATGACAATCTTTCTCGCATCCATTTCCAAAAGGAAATTCCTACACTACATACAGAGCTATTTTTTATGGTGAAACTATTTGGAAAGCTTTTAAAAGAAGACAAATCAAAACAATTTCTAACCTTGCAGACAGGAGGTTGCTGCATAAAAGCACAGCTTTTCCCTAGATTCTAAACGACTTTGACAAAGAAAGAACAATAAAAAAAAGTGTCCACATATTGCCATGGACACCTGTTTCTACTAAAAGGGTGTTTTATATTGCCAGAATATCTGTTCTGTCTGGTAATAATGCGGACAAAAAGAGAAAATGTTAATAAGTTAACACAGTGCCTTTTATTTATACTGTATGCACAGTTTTTTTCCTGATGTAAAACTTATTTTAATAAAAGAACAGAGCCACCAACCTGCCCAGGCCCCCACACAATCACAATTGTTTTATAACAGTATCTGATGTTCAAAATGTCTATTTTGAGCATAGCCTAAACTTTGATGATAACATTTTTAACCACAAATATTCAACAAGTTCGCATCATGAAGTCACACTTCAAACATATAGGGCAAAGGAACTGCAGTACCTACAACACAATATGTCAAGATAAGCAAAGAGTAACCACAAGTCAACCAACAGCCATGACATGGAGTATAAACAGGTAGGCCCATCACAGATGTTAACTGCTCAAGTGTCATTATTGTACCTATTATTGGGAGGACTATTAATACTAATAATACTAAAATGTAAATGCACTGCGTATTTATCTGTATAATTGACTCACTGTGACATCGGTTTAAAGTAATAGTCAAGGCATTTGCCCTATGTAGTATATGTTTTAATTGAATCGTTATGTTAAATTGTGTCTTTATATAACATGTATATTCACGGTGGCTTAGTGGGTAGCACTGTCGCCTCACAGCAAGAAGGTCCTGGGTTCAATACCCAGGTGGGGCAGTCCGGGTCCTTTGTGTGTGGAGTTTGCATGTTCTCCCTGTGTCTGCGTGGGTTTCCTCCGGGTGCTCCAGTTTCCTCCCACAGTCCAAAGACATGCAAGTAAGGTGAATTGTAGATACAAAATTGTCCAGGCCTGTGTTTGATATAACCTTGTGAACTGAAGAATCTTGAGTAATGAGTAACTATCGTTCCTGTCGCGGTTTTGTGATTCCTGAGTGGCATATAAATTTAGGAACCAGTTATATCGTTGGTTAAAGAAACTGAGAAATCAGACACAATTAATTGTTTGAAAAAAAAAAAACACCTCCAGCAAACGATGTCACACATTAATTGTGTATTATTTTTTTCACAACGGCATACTACTAAACAGCATTAACTAACGATACCCATAATCTGAAAGTCTATATATAGTGTGCTGCTTAGAAAACAGGTAGCTCCGACGTCAACAGGCCAACTTGCTCAGGTATTATGCCTACTGAATAACCAGGCCATGTAAGCGTAAAGAGAGTCGAATCTCTCATTGTGGGCATTTGGAAATCGATTCAACACATTGATTTAGCGCACTTACGTTGGATAACAGATTAAGCATAGCGGATAAAAGAAAATAAAAACACAACCCAAGTAATTAAAGTTACATTTACATGTTCCTTTTGTTTGGTTTGTTAACTCTCACCAGATACGTTGTGATCTACGTTTACGTTAAACTACTCTGTGGACTCAGGTTTTAACTAAGTATACAAACATATAGACAAACATATCCTGGGATCATGATAAACAAATTGTGTTTAGGCTAAACACTGTTATTACAGACGCTAAATCGCAACTGTTTGGGCTAAGTGTGATTATTTATAGTGACCGCAATTAATCATTAATCATGCGATAGTACATAATGCACAGGGCAACAGGCTCAGTGGTAGCTTTTATATGTTTCAAGTTGATTAACGACTGTTCCTTATTACGTGTACACACGTTATAGACGTGTTCAGTTAAATAACATGGATATTCTTTCTATCTTTAAAATGTTTTAAGTGTACTTATTATAATTACATTCTATAATATATACTACATTTTGAAATATAGACTACATTTTGAAATAACGAATCGTGTGCTGAATCGATTCCATAAATTCCTTAAAATGGAATCAAATTGTGAATCGACTCCGTAACTTCTGGAATCGAGCAGCCGTAACGTTAGCTATTGCTAGCTAGCGACAGCTAAACAAACTGACAGAGCTAACATTAGCTAGCGTTCAAGCTAACAGTCGAGCAAAAGAGTAACACAAAGTCACCTACCTTAATAAATGACACAAATATCAGGGCTCCGTTCACGCTTCTGTTTGTTATATCTGGATATTTTCCACCAAATCTTTTCTCCTCTATTCCCTTCTTAAAAAAACAAACAGAACTTCACATGAGAGCCGATAATTCCGTTCTCGGTGCTGCACTGTGAAAATTATTTGGCATTTTTATGGTCAACCTTTGATACCTATTTACTAATTAACCCGCTATTTTTTAAGCTATTTACCCCCTAATGTAAATAAAGGTTATCTGTTCGTAATAAGCGACTCTACATGGACTAAAATAATCTTTTCTCCCATGGAAAGGGCCAGGCGCTTCTCCGGGTCAGAGTCTTGGAGAAGGGGCGGGACTTAGTGCCAAAGTTTGTTGATTGGATGAACCGCTCTGAGAGGCTCTCGCTAATTGGATTATATTGCTGACAACCAGATCGAGCGACAGGCAATGACATGATGTTATTGGTTAAAATCTTGTCATTTACCTCGTTTAGACGAATAAGGATCATGCTGGTTCACGGTGATGTTTTGTAAAGCAATTTAAACAGTAATGATACCATCAGACATCCGATTAATCACTTACAACAAAACAAACCATTTAAAAACATGTGATGAGAAACAAGTATTCAACCACTTATTTTCACCTTTATTTTACATACTTTCAGTGTATATAGCACTTCAAATTGGCACGTACCATGTCTTTTAATAATAAAACTAAACATAAAATAAGTATTTATAAGCACAAACAAAATATAAAAATAGGGGAATAGTTTTTTATATTAAAAATGTGGGCACGAAGGTCCTGGGTTCAGTCCCCAGGTGGGGCAGTCTGGGTCCTTTCTGTGTGAAGTTTGCATGTTCTCCCCTGTCTGCGTGGGTTTCCTCCCACAGTCCAAGAACATTCAAATGGGGTGAACTGGAGATACAAAATTGTCAATGACTGTGTTTGACATTAAAACTTGTGAACTGATAAATGTTGTATAATGAGTAACTACCGTTTCTGTCATGAATATAAGTGTGTAAAACGTTAAACGTTACAATCCTAATAAATAAATAAATATTAAAAATGTTCCGGTTCTGGAACTTTGAAGCTCTTTGGTGGCATTAAACCATGTTGCTGCTCACAAAGATCATTCATCTCCATCTTGTCCTGCTCTGAGCATCCTCCTCTGTCTCCCCAACCACCTGCATGTCCTCCCTTCCTCTCCCTATTTCTGCCTTGCGGCTCCATCCTCAGCACTTTTCTCCTGGGATCTCATCCCTCCTCTGCACATGCCCAAACCATCTCAATCTCTCATCCTTAATTTTGTCTCCAAAACATCCTACCTATGCTGTCTCTCTATTTACCTCATTCCTAATCCTGTTTATCACTCCCAACAAGAATCACAGCATCTTCATCCCTGCCACCTCCAGCTTACTTTCCTGTCTTTTTGACAGTGCCACCACCTCTAAGCCATATAACATTGCAGGCCTCAGTATTGTCTTGTAAACTTTCCCTTTCACTCTGACAGATACCCTTGCATCACACTGTTCTCTTACATATCTTGCACCACCCTCACATACTTCTCTACCACTCCTGATTTCCTCACATAATACCACAGCTCTTCTCTCAGCACCATATCATAAGCTTTCTTGATATGTACAGACACACAGTGCAACTCCTTTTGACCTTCCTTATACTTCCATCATCTTCTCCTTTAACATTTTCAAAGCAAATATTGCATTTGTGGTGCACTTTGCTGAGTTTAAACCATACTGCTGCTTACAAATCCTCACCTCTCTTTCTCAACTTAGTTTTCACTATTCTTTCCCAGACCATCATGTTGCGACTGAACAACTTTATGCTTCTATAAATGCTGCAGCTCAGCACATCACTCTTATTTCATTATTTATCTATCTATTTTAAGCATTAGGCATTCTCTCAAGTTCCAAGATTTTGTTAAACAATCTAGTTAAAAACACTGCCTTTTTCATTTTCCTGCCTCCACTAGTATGTCATCTGAGCCAATTTCCTTTCAGATGCTGACACTGTCTCCGCCGCCACCTCACAGTTTCCAGTCTCTTTCAGGTTGCATCTTCTGCATAGAATACAGCACACCTGTGTGCATCGAAACCTTACAGTTTCCAGTCTCTTTCAGGTTGCGTCTCCTGCATAGAATACAGCACACCTGTGTGCATCTTACTTTGCTGTTATGTTATCCTGTGTTTAATCTAAGGTCACTGATGAGAGGACGAGTATTGACTGCCAAATAGCACCATCAAGTGGTCACTGGCGGTTTAGAGCCATTTAATAGTATTTATGGAACTAATACAATAAATGATTATTTTATTGTGACAGTACGATTGTTTTTATTGATGATGAAATTATTTTAAATCGTTGCAGTAGCTTATGAGTATATATTAAAAATATTTTTAAAGTTATTAAAGTTTATTGTAAAATACATTCTGTTTGGAATACCAGTCTTACACACTAATACAATTTAAAACAGCCAATCCACTAACAGGATTTTTTTTTTAATAATAAAAAAAACAAAAACTAAAAAAACAACAAGTATTAAAAGGGATCCTATGCTGAAATTATAAGAACATAAACATCACACAGTCAATAAGCAAAGCTGTACACTAGAACCTTGTGTGGGGCACTACTGAAACGAAACTGGAAAAACTATATGGCTATTCTTGTCACTTTTAAGATGATGTATTCCTGGCTTTTATTTTGTGAGTTTATTAGGTTAATATAAGTTACTTAATTGTAAATAATTGTATTTATTAGAGCAGCTGTAATTGTAATTTATTGTTATTGTAATATTTGTAGGTGAAGTGATAGAACCAAATTATTTAATGATATTTTTCCACTTTCTGTCATTTTAAGATGCACACTTGGATAATAAGCATCAAAGCTTTTTTAGCAGTATTGTATTTTATCTTCATTAATGGCCTGGTGTTAGTGAAAGTAAATAAATGTGCATATATTTCTGCAATTTTACATTATAGTCATTTATTTATTCACTGGTGGGTCAGACCACCTGAAAACACTGGGCAGAACAGAAACACACCTACACCTACACACTGAAACACTTACCTACTCATTTATTCACTTAACTTAGGAGTAATTAAGTACAAGTAATTCATCTTTTGTATGCAGGGATACCCTGGACCTCAGAAACCATGTTGCTCTGCAGTACCCACTGTACCAGCTGCACCACCATGCTGCCCTACATTAAAACGTTTTTTTAAAAGCTCTATTAGTATCCTAAAGATTCTATCAAAGTGTTTAAATTTATTGGGGCTTTAATTTCCTTCAAGATCAATAAAGTATCTACAGGTATCTATCTATCTATCTATCTATCTATCTATCTATCTATCTATCTATCTATCTATCTATCTATCTATCTATCTATCTATCTATCTATCTATCTATCTATCTATCTATCTATCTATATCTATATTTATTTGAGCAATCATACACTATGGCTTTCACTCTCAACTTTTGGGTTCACTCAATGTGTATGTGTGTGTGTGTGTGTGTGTGTGTGTGTGTGTGTGTGTGTGCTTTCTGCTTCTACAGACAATGTGTTACTTCTGGGATTACAGCTGCCTGCCATCAGGATTACTCTACCTATCTTTACTGAAATACGATTATTATTGTAATTTTTACATTATTGTTTGCTGTCCGATTTAGTCCGGACTTACACATAAATTCATCAGATGTCAGTTCTGGCTCACTCAGGATAAGAGATGTTTTTGAGACCAAAGGCAAAGGATATGTTTATCTGAGATTTGCTTTATTGAAGAGCATAATTATGTCTGCATTATTTGACATTGTCTAATTCACACAATTTTAACACAATTTTTGTTCTACGTATTCACACTCTCTGTGAGATGCAGAACAGATCATATTTTTGCAAATTTGAAAAAGGGAACAACATTAGCACACTGATATTTAATAATTTAGCAGCTACTCCTTCAAAATTACTTACAAAAAATGCAAAAAGGCAAAAAAATAGACACAAAGTCAATCACTGGATGGAATAGAAACCATACTGGTGAATACAAGTGCACTCATATATGCAGACAGCATATAAAGCATTACACATGCTTTATAGACACAAAGTACTGAATAAAAATAATATTTTTTTAATAAATATTTGTTAACTTTTTTTTTATTAAAAAATAATTTCATGATTATGGGTGAATTAGTGTAGACTGGTCGGTAAAAATAAAATTTATATCCATTCAAAACTAAATCCACAATACAATAATGTATGCAAACAGTCAAGAGGTCTGAATACTTTCTGAATCCATTAATTAGGAATTTAGAACAACCTGCAAACTGCAGTAAAATGTATATTCAACAAACCAGTCAATAATTTAATCTATAACTGACCTGTTCTTTGGACTCTGCCCACTGAGTCCAAAAATATGCAAGTGATGTGAATTGGAGATACAAAATCGTCCATGACTGTGTTTGACGTTAAAACTTGTGAACTGATAACCTTAACAAGTAACTACCGTTTCTGTCATGAACCATGTGTAAAACATGACATTAAGTGTAAAACATGACATTAAAATCCTTGTAAACAAACAAACAAACTGTGCATGTACCCTCAAATTCTTGTTTTGAGAGGAATGGAACCTGGTGAGCCTTTGAAATCCATTAATCCCAAAGTTTTGTGTGTTGTGAGTTAACATGCTTTTCTGCCTATAGGGTTATACTGTATGTATAACGCATATTATGTATATATGACTTTTGTCATTTCTCCCTGATTGCTCTCATCTGCAAGCATTACTTTTTTGCACCTTCTATAAACTCTAGAGACTGTTATGTGTGAATATTCCAAAACATTAGTAGTCTCCGACATTCTCAAACCAGTCTGTCTAGCACCAGCATCATGTTACAATAAAAGTACCTAAGACACATTTCCATTTCCTCACACATGGTGCTCTTGACCAATGTTTCACACTTCTGCCTAGATATGTACACAAATTCCTAATAAAGTTGCCAGTGAGTTTATAACATTGATTGACACAGTTGTAGCCATAAAGCTCATGTACGGGTTTTCATCAGCATGATCACCCTCTTAAAAAACTAAACTTTTCCACTCCTTGATTCCAGATAAGAACAGCAGTCTTACTCAAGCTGTTTAATTTATTACAATTTTCTTATGGAGTAAACATTGTTTCTCTTCACATAGTACTTAGTTTACTTGCATTCAGCATTCTGTGTTCGTTGTGATTTTCTGCATGCATTTTAACATATCAGTCACAAATACTCTAATGCTCCTTACTGATGCTCATCTGACTGTTTTCAATGGCCTCCATTTCCACTCAGTGAATGACAAAATACAACATCTGTGTGGTAAACTTTTGCGTTATGCCAGACAACCACAGGCTGCATAAGGTTTCTTAATTTCACTTTAATTTAGTAAAGTGCCAGTGAGTGTCCTCATCCTCATCTCTTTATCTTCTCTAATTCGGGCATATCTCATAAGAATATCAGAGCCTCTGCTATAAAAAAGAGAGCGGTGGTATAACCATCTTGTAAAGCGGATTTAGAAACAAATAAAAAAATGTCATGTCTAATCTTCTTTAAACTAAATTCCCTAGTGCAAGTGGTACATGTTCTTAAATCTGTGTCCTGATCCTGGTTGTTTACAGAGCTAAGCCCCAAGTGGGATCTAGATGCTCATAAACCCCAAGCTATGATTGTATTCTGGTGAGAATGGTATACAAAGCCACACTCTCATTTTCAATTGCTACTGATAAAGACAGCTACATCTAGGTCAGATAACTATTGTCTGTTCTTAACCTCTCTCTCTCTCTCTCTCTCTCTCTCTCTCTCTCTCTCTCTCTCTCTCTCTCTCTCTCTCTCACACACACACACTCTCACACACACACACACACACATGCATGCACACCCATAAAGTATTCACACCCCTTGATTTTTTGCACACTTTATTGTGTTGTGGATTTAATTTGATTGAATTAATAAACTATTGTTTCATTCACAAAAGTATTCAGACCCTTTGCTGTGGCACTTCAAATTGTGGCCAAGGGCATCCTCTTTGCTGATATTATTCTTTATATGTGTCTAAAACTCAGCTGTTGTCAATGAAATAGATTGGACACACACATTGGCCTATAACAGCTGACAATTTACCAGAAACCAAACCATGAAGTCCAATGAAGGGTCTGGGAATCTATGTGATCTAATTGTGATCAGTGCAAGGTTATAAAATAATATTTCAAGTCCAAGACCACAGTGGCCTCAATAATTTTGAAATCGAGAAGCTTGACACGGCGTTAAACTTTCTTAGAGTTTGCCATTTAACAAAGAGCCAAATTGGGCTATACTGTAAAAGAAGTACTATACTATACTATACTGTAAAACCCATGTCTGTGACAAAATTATAATTTAATTACTAGACAGGACAGTCATGATTCTGTAGTTCTGTTCTTTGTTTTTGGGTGGGGGTGGGGTTGTGGATGCTGCTGTACTGAGCAACGCAGATTTATGGATTAATTAGAGATTTCTAAATCTGATCCCAGTGAAACACCAAAGCCAAGTGGCCCACGGCATAAAAATAGATTTTCTTGGGATTGACAAGAATTATTCAGAGAATTAATTCGTGTCTGTGTGTACTTACACTCAGCTAATGCTAAACATGAGAAGCTGCTGATGCTCAGTTTAGCTAGGAGATTAATCTGATGAGACTGTGACGAAAAGGCAGGATTTATTGCACCACAAAATATCGGTTGTATATCAGGGTCAAAAAGCTTGTACTGCATATTGTGGAGATGTTATGAGTTCCAAGTAGAACATAATTGATCCCATAGTTGTATACAGTATACAGCCTTGGATGCAAGTATTGAACCCATTTGTTAGTGCATATATTCACTTTAGATTTACAATGTCTTTAGATCTTTCACTAATACATATAAATAAGAAATATGTATTTACAAGCGTAAATTATAAATAGTATTAATGCTGCAAATTTGCCATTTAAGAGCTATGTATTAGAGGTAAATTAAATCTTAAGAGCCAAAAAACTACATCTCAGTGCTTCAACAAGACAATAACCCTGAATGTAAGGCCAAAATAACTTAATAAAAAGGAGGTACTTGCATGTCCTAGAAATCTCCTAACTTAAATCACATTTAAATTGCTGCAATGTTTTGAAATTGTAAGTCTAACAGAGGATAACCTAGCTAACTACTAAATTATTGCAACAAAATACTAATATTATTTTATATTACACACACACACACACACACACACACACACACACACACACACACACATATACTGTATATATACAGTGTATCACAAAAGTGAGTACACCCCTCACATTTCTGCAGATATTTAAGTATATCTTTTCATGGGACAACACTGACAAAATGACACTTACAAAATGACGTCCAAAGAAGCTGAGTGCACGTGCTCAGCGTCACATCCAACTGCTGTCTTTGAAAGATAGGCGCAGGAGTGCTGTCAGCATTGCTGCAGAGATTGAAAAGGTGGGGGGTCAGCCTGTCAGTGCTCAGACCATACGCCGCACACTACATCAAATTGGTCTGCATGGCTGTCACCCCAGAAAGAAGCCTCTTCTGAAGTCTCTACACAAGAAAGCCCGCAAACAGTTTGCTGAAGACATGTCAACAAAGGACATGGATTACTGGAACCATGTCCAATGGTCTGATGAGACCAAGATTAATTTGTTTGGTTCAGATGGTCTCAAGCATGTGTGGCGGCAATCAGGTGAGGAGTACAAAGATAAGTGTGTCATGCCTACAGTCAAGCATGGTGGTGGGAATGCCATGGTCTGGGGCTGCATGAGTGCAGCAGGTGTTGGGGAGTTACATTTCATTGAGGGACACATGAACTCCAATAAGTACTGTGAAATACTGAAGCAGAGCATGATCCCCTCCCTCCGGAAAATGGGTCGCAGGGCAGTGTTCCAGCATGATAATGACCCCAAACACACCTCTAAGACGACCACTGCTTTATTGAAGAGGCTGAGGGTAAAGGTGATGGACTGGCCAAGCATGTCTCCAGACCTAAACCCAATAGAACATCTTTGGGGCATCCTCAAGCGGAAGGTGGAGGAGTGCAAAGTCTCGAATATCCGCCAGCTCCGTGATGTCGTCATGGAGGAGTGGAAAAGCATTCCAGTGGCAACCTGTGAAGCTCTGGTAAACTCCATGCACAGGAGAGTTAAGGCAGTTCTGGGAAATAATGGTGGCCACACAAAATATTGACACTTCAGGAACTTTCACTAAGGGGTGTACTCACTTTTGTTGCCGGTGGTTTAGACATTAATGGCTGTATATTGAGTTATTTTGAGGGAAGAATAAATTTACACTGTTATATAAGCTGCACACAGACTACTTTTCATTGTGTCAAAGTGTCATTTTGTCAGTGTTGTCCCATGAAAAGATATACTTAAAAATCTGCAGAAATGTGAGGGGTGTACTCACTTTTGTGATACACTGTATATATATATATATATATATACATACAGTGTATCACAAAAGTGAGTACACCCCTCACATTTCTGCAAATATTTTATTATATCTTTTCATGGGACAACACTACAGACATGAAACTTGGATATAACTTAGAGTAGTCAGTGTACAGCTTGTATAGCAGTGTAGATTTGCTGTCTTCTGAAAATAACTCAACACACAGCCATTAATGTCTAAATGGCTGGCAACATAAGTGAGTACACCCCACAGTGAACATGGCCAAATTGTGCCCAAAGTGTCAATATTTTGTGTGACCACCATTATTATCCAGCACTGCCTTAACCCTCCTGGGCATGGAATTCACCAGAGCTGCACAGGTTGCTACTGGAATCCTCTTCCACTCCTCCATGATGACATCACGGAGCTGGTGGATGTTAGACACCTTGAACTCCTCCACCTTCCACTTGAGGATGCGCCACAGGTGCTCAATTGGGTTTAGTCCATCACCTTTACCTTCAGCTTCCTCAGCAAGGCAGTTGTCATCTTGGAGGTTGTGTTTGGGGTCGTTATCCTGTTGGAAAACTGCCATGAGGCCCAGTTTTCGAAGGGAGGGGATCATGCTCTGTTTCAGAATGTCACAGTACATGTTGGAATTCATGTTTCCCTCAATGAACTGCAGCTCCCCAGTGCCAGCAACACTCATGCAGCCCAAGACCATGATGCTACCACCACCATGCTTGACTGTAGGCAAGATACAGTTGTCTTGGTACTTCTCACCAGGGCGCCGCCACACATGCTGGACACCATCTGAGCCAAACAAGTTTATCTTGGTCTCGTCAGACCACAGGGCATTCCAGTAATCCATGTTCTTGGACTGCTTGTCTTCAGCAAACTGTTTGCGGGCTTTCTTGTGCGTCAGCTTCCTTCTGGGATGACGACCATGCAGACCGAGTTGATGCAGTGTGCGGCGTATGGTCTGAGCACTGACAGGCTGACCTCCCACGTCTTCAACCTCTGCAGCAATGCTGGCAGCACTCATGTGTCTATTTTTTAAAGCCAACCTCTGGATATGACGCCGAACACGTGGACTCAACTTCTTTGGTCGACCCTGGCGAAGCCTGTTCCGAGTGGAACCTGTCCTGGAAAACCGCTGTATGACCTTGGCCACCATGCTGTAGCTCAGTTTCAGGGTGTTAGCAATCTTCTTATAGCCCAGGCCATCTTTGTGGAGAGCAACAATTCTATTTCTCACATCCTCAGAGAGTTCTTTGCCATGAGGTGCCATGTTGAATATCCAGTGGCCAGTATGAGAGAATTGTACCCAAAACACCAAATTTAACAGCCCTGCTCCCCATTTACACCTGGGACCTTGACACATGACACCAGGGAGGGACAACGACACATTTGGGCACAATTTGGACATGTTCACTGTGGGGTGTACTCACTTATGTTGCCAGCTATTTAGACATTAATGACTGTGTGTTGAGTTATTTTCAGAAGACAGTAAATCTACACTGCTATACAAGCTGTACACTGACTACTCTAAGTTATATCCAAGTTTCATGTCTATAGTGTTGTCCCATGAAAAGATATAATGAAATATTTGCAGAAATGTGAGGGGTGTACTCACTTCTGTGATACACTGTATATATATATATATATATATATAATTATAACTTATATTAACTTATATATTATATTAACTTATATACTGACATTTATTAACTTCTGGTGTCTGAATACTTTTTTTTTTTTACATTTTCATTTTGATGCTTATATTTATTAGTACAAAGTAAAGTACTGTATGTGGGTATTATGTAAATGTGACATGTAAATACAATGCTCTCAATAATGTTTGAGACAAATTGCATTATTTATTTATATGCCTCTCTTTTCCACAGTCATATTTAGACATTTTACATGTGGTTATTGTGCATATTCTCAGAGAATAATAAAGTTTTTAATGATATTTTTATTTAAGTGTGTACAGACCCCATTTACAGACAATTGGGACATTTTGTGAAAGGCAGTAAAACAAGAATTGGGGATATTTTCATTTTCTTGATCTTTTATTTAACTGACACTGTTTTGAAACATTCCACAATAAGCAGGTAAATTGGTAACAGGTGAGGGAATCATTATTGCATATAAACAGAGGATCCTTAAAAGGCTCAGTCTTTGCAAGCAATGCTGGGTCATTGTTCACCACTTTGTGCCAAACATTTCTCAGTGCAAGACTGTAAATAATATAAGAATAATATTTAATTTCCTCTGTCCATAATTTAAAAAAAAAGATCTAGAGAGTGTAAAAAAGCTCAGTCATTGTAGGGCAAGGCCAAAAGCCAGAGTTAAATGTGCATGACCTTTAAGCCTTCAGATGGCATTGCATGAGAAACCGTCATGCTGTTGCCATAAATAAAGTCACATGGGTATATTTCAGTACTCAGTAAATCGGAAAACTGTTGTCACATAACACAGTCTGCTAATGCATCTAAAAAATGCAACTTTAAAAGTATTTTACGCTAGGAGAATAACATACATCAATTCTATAGCCAATCATGTCCATGCATTGCCGACCAGCTGATAGCACAACTATGACAATACTGCTGTGCCACCCGAGCACCTCTCTTAAACACACCCGAGTGATAACAAACTTCTGTGATGTCCCAAACGTTATGGTGCCTTGAAATAGAGTATAAAAAGTATGTATAAAAAGTGGTGTCATTTCTACATTTTAAAACTAAAATGTACAAAAAAATCATGCATTGAATTGAATTGGCAATTTAACTGATAGTTTTCAGCACAGCTTTAAAATTGTAACATAGGGTGCAAATCAAAAATGGTTTTGTCCCAAACATTATGGAGGGCGCTGTATAGACAGAAAGTATGTCCAGTATATATTTTGTAAATTATTATTTTTTGTCATTTAAGTGTGTTGAGTGGCAAAGTTCATGTGACGTGCCATACTAGAATCTGATATGCTTATGCTTCTGATATGCTAAAGCCTCTATGAGACAAAAAAACTTATATTTCTAATATTTTTATCTTACATATAAAAACACTGCTAACTCTAAATATTAATCTGTGGGTAAACATGTTTTTACCAAAGTAATTAATTAAAAAATGATCCAATAACTAAGGCAAGGGACAGTAGCCTCCCTAACTACTAGCATGTTTTGGGAGGTGAAAGGAAAAAAGTGAACCCATGCAGATACAAAATAATATGTAACTCCTTAAAGAGAGAAACCAGAGGAAATATCAAACCTAAGATGCAGGGTGTTTGTGGCACCAACAATGAGCATTGTGCTGCTCATATCAAGCATTCTGTTATTCAGTATATCAACAACAATTTGGTCAATAAATGAACATGGACAATTACCACATTTTGAGGTTGGAATATAATTTAATCATAAAATACTGGCATTAGTGGCTACTAGTAAGTACCAGATTGCTTATTGAAATGTTGATGAATCACATGACCATCAAGCTACCAGTGTTAGGCCCTTAAGCAAGGCTCTTAGTCGCTTTAATTGTATTGTGTCTCAGCTGAAGGTGCTTGGATAAATATATCTCATACACAAACACCAATTTAAGCAGGCAAGCAGGTTTTTGAAGGTGAGAAAAAAACAAACTACTCAGAGAAATTATACACAGACACTAAGAGAAGATGTCATAACCAGTAACCAGAGCTCAAATCCATGTCCTCAAGAACCTGAACACACAGATAAAACCATTTAATATAACAATGTTGCCCTCTGGTGTTAAAAATGCGAAGGGTCGCCTTTAACATGCATTTATTTATTTTACCACTGCTTCCATTTCGGTCAGGGTCGCGGTAAGTCCGACTTTATTTGCAAGGTGGAAATCGCATTAAACAGGGCGGCAATCTATTACAGTAGAACACAGACACATTTACTCAGTTACTTACACAAAGATCATATAAAGTAGCCAGTCCATCAGCATGTTTTAGGGAGATGGAAGGAAAATAAAATACCCAAAATTTTTAAAGACACTGACCAGAGACAAGCATCAGTTCTTTATTTTCTATACTGCTGTACTGAGTCTACCACAGAACTGAGTCTACATATAGAACTGTGTCCCAGAACTCCAAAGTCCTTTGTTGTTAAGTGATTTTCTTATGGTTGCCATGCATTGACACATTTGTCCCAGCCTACATCATGTAATCTATTGCAGTAACAGTTTCTTTGTTGTCCTGATAATATTGCTAAGGCCTCTGAATGAAATTGTGGTCTTTCACAGCCAGGCATGCAGGTTTGCTGCCACACCATAAGATCACCATAACACTCTGGAAGTGTCTCAAAAAGTGAGTAAGGTCTTGGAAATCTTCTTATATCTGTGTCCCTTTTGCTGCTATCAAATTTGCTTTTTGTGACAGCTCCTTAGTTTTCACCATGCTTGCAACATACCTTGAACAATGAAATCTTTGGTTGGTGTTTATTTAACACATTACAGCTGAAGCAAATCAAGGCTTGTTATTGAGTTCCAATGGTTTAATCATGTAACTTAACTTTAGATCATAAGGACAAGCAGTAGGTTTTTAAGAACAGCAATATTATAAAGGGGTTGAGTAATTGTAACATGGCAGCATTAACTAAATATCCTGCTACTCTAAAATACTATATAATTTATTTTTGGTTCATTTGATGTGCCATTCAACTGATTTATGATGCCATTAAATGATATTGCTATTGGTTGTAAAGAATTCACACAACAAGTAGCAATTACAGTAAAGTTGACAGAGATTGTTTGCTGGGACACAATTACTAAAAAGCAATTAGAAAAATATCGTAAACAGCCATGTTAGTAAACTAATTCAAAGTTCATTAAAACAAAACCAAAATTTGCATTCAAGCATTTAGACAACTGAACAACAACATACTCACAGTGAAGTGTTGAGGTGGGAGCATCATGATGTGGGCTGCTTCTCTATAAAATGACTAAGGCACTACTTATCAATGAAGAAAACATGGATTGGATTCTGGGGTCAATATGCTGACAAGTAAAAGATTAAGTTTCAATCAATCAGTGCAGAGCAACACACACTCCTCCATTCACTCACTTATTTACACCTAGAGGCAGTTTAAAGTAACCAGGTAAAAGCATAGAATAAACATGACGCTTTACAAAAAGTGACAGGAATGTAGGTTTGTACACCTGTCCAGCTTCCATGTTTGCCCCAGTGAGCTGCCCAATATTATATTTCATTTCATTTTCATGTCTTACTGTGGCTTTATTCTGGTCAGGGTCGTGGTGGATACAGCTTACCTGAAATTACTGGGCACAATGCAGTAACACATTGGACTTAGACAGGCAAAGCCAATCATGTCTGCATGTAGATGCCCGCCCAAATGATATTAACTCTTGAGGTTTAATCACTGGATCCCAGCAGTAGCATAATTTACTGCTGTGCCACCTGACCACCTTTAATATTGTACTGTAATTAAACATATGTAATGTACAGTTTTTTTATCCAAGGTAAAGGCACTGTGGTGCAACTGGAAGAAGAGGGTGCCACAAAGCAACAATGATTCCAAATACTCGAGTTAAATCCTGGGTCCTTAAGCAGTTTTGTATGTTACTTGATTTGCTCCAGCCTCACTGTTAACTTGAGATAGACTGGCATCCTGTGCAGAAGGGTTGTACCAGTTGAGTGAGGCTTGCTGCGTAGACCAAGAAAGTGGAAAATATATATGACTGTGGACAATTCTACCAATGTGCTCCCAGAATCTTATTCAAGGATCTGTTGTTTGTTTGTTTTTTTGGATTTCTGGGGTTATTGACCATCTGGATACATGTCTTACTTAGTTCTTACCATTCATCAACCAGGCTTACACTTTAAACCTTAAAGTTTCTGCTAAGGAAATTGCCCCACTGACAGCAGGAGGCAGTGTACTTCCATAAGTTAGTGGTTAGATCGTGTTCATGTATAGCACACAGAAACAGATGCATGTGTTATTCCTTATTTATTTATCATCTTAAACATATTCTCACACTTTTTGGTGCTTAAATCAAATTACACTGGTAAGTTGTTATTAATATTAAAATAATAATACAGTCCAATATTCATGCAGACATTTGTATATCTTCAGTAGGTGCCCCACCCTGGTCAGGGTCTATGGATCTGGTACATATTCCAGAATCCCTGGGCACAATATACCTTAAAGAGTGTGGCAGTTTATATCAGGTGAACCACACTCACTCGCTTATTCATCTACTCCTATAGCAAATTACATTATTACACACTGTGTATTGTTGTGCAGTGCTTTGAAGCAGTGTACACTCCGTTCTGGGGTGGTGTCCTTGATGGGGGTGTCCAAAGCACCTCCCTCAGCTTCTTTAATGAAAGGCTTCCTGGCTGTGGCAAGGCCACAGGGGCATTCTGCAGCTCAGAATACCAGCGCTGTGGCACAGAGCACAGGGAGGAACACCACACTGACTTAGAAGATCAGTTTTTACCCAGCACATTGCGTGTCATCTATAAACAGGAAAAAACTGTGCATAAGCATGAGTTCAATTTTAGATGCAATGTCTCTGCCACTCACATGGTTTGAAGGGTGGCATTCCATATGCTATAGTTATTAAGTCACCATTTGATATTTTAACTATGTATACAGCTGTAGTCAAAGTTTACATTCACTCATAACAGACCTTCTTAACTAATTGACTAGAACATTACTGAACATACTAGAATGTTCATGAATATGAGTTCTTGTCCACAGTCAAGCCAGCATTACACCACCATGAGCTGCTCTGAAACTGGCTGGGCTTGACTAAAGTTTGTTGTTGATTGCATAGGCCAGGAAAAAGCAAAAGCAGTGGAATATAATCTCATGACTGTGGACAGTGCCACCAATGTTCCCCGAGCATCTAATTTGTGACAGTTTTTGGGTTTTTATGTCTGACATTGAAATAGAGACCAATGTTCCATGTACTTTGTATAGGTTTTGAAATAATTGCTGTATTTGTGTTGGCACAGAGATGTTACCAGCTGTCATCAATCACTGTCAATCAGACGCCATCCCACAACATCACATTGTATTGGTGAAATGTTTACAGCAATATATTAATAATCTAGATTGTTGTATGTTTATTTTAAGTCCAGCACATTCTGTATTTTCAGAAATATCACAATACCACAAACATTTTTAATGGCCAGGCACAGTAAAGGCACAGTAAAGGCACAGTTTTAGAAATCATAAAAAGCTAAATCATGTAGAGGTGGCAGAAGTATACAAATTACTTATTTAAGTAACAGTACAAATACATGTCCAAAAAACATTTTAGTAACTGAGTTTTTGTAACCCAAGTAAAAGTATTAATGGCACATTAATGGAGCAGGTGGGTGGTCACCTCACAACTTTCAGGTCCTGAAGACCTAGATTTAAGCCTGTAATAGAGTTCTGAACTGAACTTGGCACTTGATGATAGGCCTTACTGGAAGTTGCCTGATAATAGAAATATAATTTATAGTGGTAGCTAGTATTTTTATGAATACACATTTATGAATATAATGAAAAGAATTACAGATATACTTCAGTAAAGTGCAAGATTAACAAAGTACTTTTAATTTGTTCATTTGTTACCTACCTCTCTGCAGCACATTTGCCAATAAGCACTTCTTGAGGTCACAATATATGAATAATGAAAGCCTGGCTAAAAAAATCCCCACAAAGGAGACGCCTCTGACGATAATAACCTAGAGTAGCAAGCTGGGTCCTGTAGCAGACAAGCGGTACAAACCGACCTAAACCAGTCTGATGCGCAGGGCAGCGGCCTGGGTGCTACAGCAGATGGAAGCTGGGGTTAAATTCAGCTCTGGGTGTAACCATACAATAACAAGCACAGCAGACCTCAAATAGCACTTCTGGATGCACTACTGCCTGCTGTCTGAGGAAAGGAATCTGGAAATAAATGTATCTGATTTACAACCTGCTCTCCCCTTTCATAAATCCAACAGCTGGAAACAACTGTGATGCAGGTATGCTTGGAGACAGTTACTGTGCCCATGAGGTAGATGCAGGGGAAGATTTATTGCTCTGTTGCAGTGTTACTCTGAATACATTTGGTAAAATGTACCTTAGTGCAGCAGTTTTGTTATCAAGTTATCTAGCCTTAAGTGAAAATCAAATTAAAGTCATGGTTTCTTTTATGGTTTCTTTTAATTAAATGCAGAACTGTGTTAGGGAAACATATGTAACCAATCACATCAGAGCATGCAAAGTAAGTAAGCAAAAATACTCCAAATACTCTTAAATATCTGAATCTCATAAGGTTAGGTAAGCGTTTCAGCTACACCCAGATAAGCAAAAAATGTTTATGTCACTTTTGGGTGTCCAAAAAAGTACACTATTATTACAATTATCAGATTATAAGTACACTATTATTGCAGCTATCAGGAAAGAATAGTCCATAAAAATGACCAATTAGGAAAACCTGATTCTATTTCATCAAATGCTTGAATAGAATTTAAAAAGCTGAAATATTAACTAAATAATCAACTATTTAGTAACTAAACAGACACATTTTACCCCTTAAAACCACGAACACATTTATAATTTACAGTGTTAATTCATTGATGTCTGCAGTTCTGGTTACACCACAAGAGTTTCCACAAGCTACCACAATATCTGATCGCTTTCCTAAGGAGTATTCCAAATTAAATTAAAAGGTGTTACACCAAGACAAAACTAAAATGCTTTAGGTGTGACACTGTTATCCTTGAGCCGACCATCCCTCATACAGGTGTCTCAACCAGCCAGAGGAGGCAGCAATTGTAGCAATAAAGAGAACCCCATTTAACCTTTCCTTACAGTACTTTTAATGCTGCTTCCCTATTTTAGGTATACATTATTTTTACAGTTATCAAAAATTCAAAATGAGAAGACAGTCCCTCAAGTTCTGCCAGGATAGTTTAAGAACCGGGGTATTGAATGTATTCAAACCTGATTAAAGTGCTTAAAGCATTTCTATAACATGACGATACCACTATCATATACAGTGCCTTGCAAAAGTATTCAGCCCCCTTGAACTTTTCAACCTTTTGCCACATTTCAGGCTTCAAACATAACGATATGAAATTGTAATTTTTTGTGAAGAATCAACAACAAGTGGGACACAATCGTGAAGTGGAACGAAATTTATTGGATATTTTAAACATTTTTTTGAAATAAAAAACTGAAAAGTGGGGCGTGCAATATTATTCAGCCCCCTTGCGTTAATACTTTGTAGCGCCACCTTTTGCTGCGATTACAGCTGCAAGTCGCTTGGGGTATGTCTCTATCAGTTTTGCACATCGAGAGACAGAAATTTTTGCCCATTCTTTCTTGCAAAACAGCTCGAGCTCAGTGAGGTTGGATGGAGAGCGTTTGTGAACAGCAGTTTTCAGCTCTTTCCACAGATTCTCGATGGGATTCAGGTCTGGACTTTGACTTGGCCATTCTAACACCTGGATACGTTTATTTGTGAACCATTCCATTGTAGATTTTGCTTTATGTTTTGGATCATTGTCTTGTTGGAAGATAAATCTCCGTCCCAGTCTCAGGTCTTTTGCAGACTGCAACAGGTTTTCTTCCAGAATGGTCCTGTATTTGGCTCCATCCATCTTCCCATCAATTTTAACCATCTTCCCTGTCCCTGCTGAAGAAAAGCAGGCCCAAACCATGATGCTGCCACCACCATGTTTGACAGTGGGGATGGTGTGTTCAGGGTGATGAGCTGTGTTGCTTTTACGCCAAACATAACGTTTTGCATTGTGGCCAAAAAGTTCGATTTTGGTTTCATCTGACCAGAGCACCTTCTTCCACATGTTTGGTGTGTCTCCCAGGTGACTTTTTATAGATATCTTTGAGAAATGGCTTTCTTCTTGCCACTCTTCCATAAAGGCCAGATTTGTGCAGTGTACGACTGATTGTGTCCTATGGACAGAGTCTCCCACCTCAGCTGTAGATCTCTGCAGTTCATTCAGAGTGATCATGGGCCTCTTGGCTGCATCTCTGATCAGTCTTCTCCTTGTTTGAGCTGAAAGTTTAGAGGGACGGCCGGGTCTTGGTAGATTTGCAGTGGTCTGATACTCCTTCCATTTCAATATGATCGCTTGCACAGTGCTCCTTGAGATGTTTAAAGCTTGGGAAATCTTTTTGTATCCAAATCCGGCTTTAAACTTCTCCACAACAGTATCTCGGACCTGCCTGGTGTGTTCCTTGGTCTTCATGATGCTCTCTGCGCTTTAAACAGAACTCTGAGACTGTCACAGAGCAGGTGCATTTATACGGAGACTTGATTACACACAGGTGGATTCTATTTATCACCATCAGTCCTTTAGGTCAACATTGGATCATTCAGAGATCCTCACTGAACTTCTGGAGTGAGTTTGCTGCACTGAAAGTAAAGGGGCTGAATAATATTGCACGCCCCACTTTTTAGTTTTTTATTTCTAAAAAAAGTTTAAAATATCCAATAAATTTCGTTCCACTTCACGATTGTGTCCCACTTGTTGTTGATTCTTCACAAAAAATTACAATTTCATATCGTTATGTTTGAAGCCTGAAATGTGGCAAAAGGTTGAAAAGTTCAAGGGGGCTGAATACTTTTGCAAGGCACTGTATTATAGTAAAGATGGTGTTCATTTGTCCATGACTTTAGTTCTATTTAGTGTTTCTACAACTAACCAAAACAGGTTATGTCACCACCCTAAAGAGTCCTCAAAATTACTATTTGTATAATATTTAGCAAGGGCCTCTGCCTTGAGAGCAAAAGGTGTGTTACATCAAAAGAAAACCAAAACCTTTTTGGTGTAGCACTTTGAATTGTCGGTGCATTTCCATCCTCTTACATTGTAGTCTCTGCAAGACACGGCAAGACAGTAGTTTTAGTAGTTTCATATTTTAACAATGTATCCTCCTTCAAAACTCATCTTCTCTATAATTAAATTATTGTCTTGTTTTCAGTGCTCTTTGATTTTATTTTATTTACACTGTGGACACAGTCTTACAAAATGATGGACAAATTACTCATCATGAAGTAACAAAAAACACCAGCTTATCTTTTTTGACTGTGTGCACACTCTTTAGACCAACTAGTCACAGTCTGTGGGTGGCACATGCCACATGAAAGCAGTCGTTTCTAAATCTAGAATTTACAGCAAGATGGGGCACAAATGTTAAGAGCAGTTATGTTTGGGACTTGAACCTTTGCACCTGCTTTACTTCATCATAGAAGGGCCAGAAGTATATTGAACATTAGTATGCTTTGCAGTTCGGGGGAAAATCCCTTCCTTTGTGGGATGTCATCTGTACTGAGTGGTTGCCTTGGAAACATTCAGTGGCCATCACAAAGAGACCAGTGTGTAGCTTTGCACAGACATCTTGGCAGCTGAACTGGCCATAGTAGCAATGTTTCTTTCTCCAAAAAGTGATGTAATGTTTTGGAATGATTAGAGCATCTCAGAGAGAAAGTGTAGTCTGTGTAATTGACGAGTGGTTCTTGTGGATAAAGTTTTCTTGTTTTAGAGGGGGGTTTCAATATGGCTGTCTATGACCCTTGCCAGGTCTATGGCTTTGAATTTTTTTTTAAACCCTCAGACTTTCACAGTGTAATTTTCAAAGACCAAAATTGATGGTTTGCAGCCAATCCCTGCTTCCTCTGTGATTTTTGTTCTGTCACTTTCGGCTCATAGTTAGAACTATGTAATTGTCAGGCCACTCATTTGCCTGTGTTTGCTCCTCTGGTAAAGAGCTAATCCTTGGCCTATATGAGGGGTTGAATCATGTGTGGTAGTTCTGGATTCTGATGTAACACATTACATAACCCAAATATGCACAAAAAACATCCATGTGGGATAGAGATGCGGTCACGGGTAGTAACACAAACTGCTCATTTATGGCAAAGGGAATTTTCACAAAATTGTAATATGGACCAAGTTTAAATAACCTCTGTGCCTGCCTCCCACAAACAGAATCTGCTCTGGATAGTTCTCACTTTACTTCTGCTCTGATTTCTGATCTCCCTCCTGTGTTTTTACTGTAAAAACTTATTGTTTTTACTTTTAAAATTATTGTATTGCCTTAAATTGTGTTATAAAATAACATACGTTTGTGAGATAGGACAAGGCTGAAACTCCTCCCTACTCCTAAGTGCCTATATACTTACCCATTATCTCTTTGCCCTCTCTTGATAAATCCTCACACCAACCTCCTTAACATTACCTTCTTCATGTTTTTGTTTTTCTAAATTAATAAAAAAATTAAATAATAAAGAAGAGGGTGCTTGGGTTGGTTGCTTAGCACAAAGAAAGAGTCACCTTGAACTCCAGCTCAACATTTTTAGAGCTCCCTTCCCTTTTAGTCTCATAATTACTCTTCCTTTAGTGGCAATGTAAACCAAAATTATGACACAATCAGCTCATGTCCTATAATTAATCAAAATAATTTAATATACACTCACACTGTTTCACTGAGATTTTTGTCAGCTATTGTAAGTTAACGAGCCATTCTCTAATAGGTTAACTCATTCTGGTTAATAATCAAGAATAAAGCCTGTCCCTTTATGTTAAGGTTAAGACTTGAAGTTGGCCAACCTTGCCGAATTATGGCAAGTTTGACATTGAGAAGATGCCTTAAAGATTATGGGATTGAGATAGGGCAGTGGCAGCTCAGTGGTTAAGGTACTGAACTAGTGATTAGACGGTTGCTGGTTCAAGCTGCACCACTGCCAGGTTGCCACTGTTGGACCACTGAGCAAGACCCTTAACCCTCAACTGCTTGCATTGTAAACTGGCACAATTTAAGTTGGTTTGGATAAAAGTGTCTGCTAAATGCCATTAGTTGAAATAACAATATCAATCTAATACAAATGTAACAGAAAAAACAGACATTAAGACATGACAATTTTACATTAGTAATCAATTTCAGAAGAAATTGTAATAATATAATTAATAAAAAAACTAAAGAATATCACACACATGTCAACCTGCCTTTTCTCATGAGCATTTATTAATATCATAATTTATTATACTACTATATAAACCAAAAACACACCTTGGTCAGGCCAATAATCACTAACAAAAATAAAAACCACTATAGTTATTATTATTATTAGGCATTTGGGTGGTGCAGGGGTCTAATATGCTTCTCCACCACTGCTGAGATTCGGGTTCAAATCTCATACATGATTGGCTATGACTGAAGGAGGAAATGGCTAAAGCCCTGTGATTAATTGGACCCGCCACGACCCTGTCCAAGATAAAGCAGTTGTAAAATTAAAATAATTGTTATTATTATTATTGTCGTTGTTGACATGATGTGCCACAGGAGGGCGCTGTTAATCTGTGTTGTTCCTTATTCATTTACTTTCCTGTAAAACAGCCAACAGCAAAACCCAAAGACTTATATTGTATACACTACTGTATAAACCATACCCTAGTATAATATGTATACAACATACAGAACTAAAAAGTTGCTTATTTTAAAAAGAGGAATCATTCAAGGATTCGGGTCAGGCTGTGTCCCAAGGCTGTGTACAACTGTGTTGTAGTAGGCTTTTTTAAAGTCAGCTTATTATCAGAGCTCAGAGAAGCTTTGTGAGTCAGTGAGAAGTTTCACAACTTCCCATGTACACCAAACTCCTCTAGAACAACTGCAGGCATTTATACACATGTGTAAGCTCTCCAAAACTCGACACTCCCCACAGCCCGGGCTAACAGTGCACTGTAGTGGACAGAGCACCAAGCTCTGTCATCTACAACATTTACCTACACAAGAACATATTTCACTAAACACAAGCATCCTATCTGGTCATTTTACTGCTTCTGAGTCAATTAGGAGGGTGAAATAAAAGAGTACGCCACAGGTTAAATGGCATTATAGAGGTTAGAAGTTTTTAAATTTAAATTGTTGAACATTCATGACCCAGCATTTTAGAGAGCACACTGTTAACTTATGAAAGAATTTGAAAAACAAACACAAATGATTGACACTGATCAGCCATAACATTAAAATCACCTTCTTGTTTCTACACTCACTGTCCATTTTATCAGCTCCACCATATAGAAGCACTTTGTAGTTCTACAATTACTGACTGTAGTCCATCTGTTTCTCTGCATGCTTTGTTATCCCCCTTTCACGCTGTTCTTCAATGGGCAGGACCCCCACAGGACCACAACAGAGTAGGTATTATGATACTGACATGGTGGTGGTGTGTTAGTGTGTGTTGTGCTGGTATTAGTGGATAAGACACAACAGCACTGATGGAGTTTTTAAACACCTCACTTTCACTGCTGGACTGAGAATAGTCCACCAACCAAAAATACCCAGCCAACAGTGCCCCATGGGCAGCGTCCTGTGACCCTGATGAAGGTCTCAAAGATGACCAACTCAAACAGCAGCAATAGATGAGCGATTGTCTCTGACTTTACATCTACAAGGTGGACCAACTAGGTAGGAGTGTCTAATAGAGTGGACAGTGAGTGGATACTGCATTTTAAAACTCCATCAGCATTGCTGTCTGATCCACTCATACCAGCACAACACACACTAACACACCACCACCATGTCATTGTCACTGCAGTGTTGAGAATGATCCACCACTCAAATAATACCTACTCTGTAGTGGTCCTGACCATTGAAGTACAGGGTGAAAGCAGGCTAAAAAGGTATGTAGAGAAATAGATGGACTACAGTCAGTAATTGTAGAACAACAAAGTGCTTCTATATGGTAAGTGGAGCTGATAAAATAGACAGTGAGTGTAGAAACAAGGAGGTTTTTATTTTTATGGCTGATCGGTACTTGTTATGGCTGATCAACACTGTTTATAAGAATTCAGTAATATATTTTGTTTTAATATATATATATACTGTATATTGTAGTGTATTAGTATCCATATATAGTGTATTTGGTATCCAACCATTTTGCCAGTGTTGATCAAAGCCAAGGGTCAAACGCAATGCACCTAAACAATATGCTGGATAAAAGAACAGTAGGAATTTCACTTGCCATATCTAAAAAAACCAATAACAGGTCCAGTTTGGGATATTTCAGCTTCAACTCAACCATTTACAAGAATTAAATGGCGGCTATAAGAACACAGCATCATCATATATAAATAGGAGAACAAAGTCCGGGATCGTGTGTTGTAGTAAGCGTTTTTGAAGGAAGCTTATAGTTAAGAACTAAGAGGAGCTGTGTGAGTCAGTGAGAAGTTTCACAACTTCACTTAGTCCTCCCATGTACACCAAACTCCTCCTCTAGAACAACTGCAGGCATTTATACACATGTGCAAGCTCTCCAAAACTCGACACTCCCCACAGCCCGGGCTAACAGTGCACTGTAGTGATCAGAGCACCAAGCTCTGTCATCTACAACATTTACCTACACAAGAACATCCTCACTTCAGCCGTGGATATTTCACTGCACACAGGGATCCTACCCGGTCCTTCTTCTGCTTCTGAGCTGGAACTCGCTGAGGAAAATGTCGGCTTCAGTACTGTCTTCCATCTACGACTTGGACCTGTTGTACAGGGTGGGTGGTCAGTTAAGTTGCTTAAAAGTTGCTTTCACTCTACTAATGCTTAAACTTTGTAACTAAGTTAACGCTTGTAGATGTTTACTGATGTTTACTGATTCGAACACTTCACTGTGAGCACACCACCTGGACTAATGGTCTCAATGCTTAAATAATGTCTGTCTTTAATTGTTAAAAGGTCATGCTCGGATATTTTAACAACAGCAAAGGCTGGATACATTTTACATGTTTGAAAAGTCATTTTCTTCTAAAAACAATTATATAAAAAAATACTTTTGAAAGATCCATGATGTACAATGTGCTCAGAGTCATGGTCACCCTGCGAGAATGACCAATATTCAAATTGGCTTTATGACCTTTATGACACAGACCTTAGTTGGTCATTTGAATATTTTTGTTCCTTTAATTTCTGATGGGTCACATTTTTATTTACATGGTTTACACTGAATTGCTCACATATACACCAAAACAATACTTATATTTCACTTAAAACTTTCTGATAGGCAATATGCTTACTGAAGACTGTTTTTTAAACCATATTTTAGTACCAAAGGAACTATTTCCATTATCATTAACGTTGTGATTTATTTAGTCTGACTTGCTGTGTTAATGTCCAACTCTGCCCTACGCCCTTGACTGTGGGTACTCATTTCCTAAAAAAATCAGTGTGGTGGCATAAACTAGTTAATTAATCAGGAAAAAGACAGTTCTGGAAATGTAAGTGAGTTCATTATATAATTACCAGGTTTTTGTTATTTTCTTGTAAATGATTTGAAGAAGAAAGTCTACATATTTTCAAAGCTCTGGAATTGTATGTATCTGTAATTCTGTTAAAATAGCCTGACAAAACTGCTACCCCATTACAGACATTTCTTTTATTATCACCAGATAAGTTAAAATAAAGACCCATACTACTGATTGTGGTAGATTGGTAGTGTTATGAAGAATCCTTACATACTTCCATACTTTTCATCTTAAAGCCTCCATGCTGCTGTTTTCCTGTTTACTATTTTACTCAAACTTCCATCTAAGTGCTAGAAAATAAGCATGTTTTGAAACAATGTACATTAATATGAATTAAACTGACAGCTTAGGTCATGTCAGTATTTTCTGAAGTGATCCATACAATTTATAATTCTCATTGGACAGTGGCTTAAGTGAGTCAATAAAACTAGTGCATCCAACAGAAACTACATTTCTGTTTGCTATCACTTTCATAAGAACCCAAGTTTATTTGCACATATAGTTGTTTATGAGAAATTTAATCATGAATTGTTTATGGATGCTTTTGATTGTGCTGCTGTGGAGTTCGGTCAACACTTTAATTCTTTAAAGATGCTGGTCAGGTGGTTGATATTGGCTAGTTATTTTTTTTTCTCTTGTAAAATAATAAAAATAAATGTTATTAACCACTGACTGATTTCACATTATAGACTATTGGTAGTGTTACTTGGAATCTATACAGTGCCACAAAGTTACATGACATTATAGACGTTTTTATACCAAATGAATAATCTAAATTGTTGTATGTACATTTATGACCCAGCATTTTAAAGAACCCAAAATTAACTTATAAAAGTCTAAATTATAACTCAAAACTATAGACACACCCCCTTTTTCTCATTAAAATAACTTATGTAGTTTTCTCTGAATATGTATTTTATTTACTTTAACAAAATATATTACTGAATGTATTATAGACTGTGTGTTTTGCCATAGGGCTGATCACTTTTTTTTCTTCAACAGGAGAAAAGCCAAGGTTCAAATGCAATGCACCTAAACAACATGCTGGATAAAAGAACAGTAGGAATACCACTTGCCACATCTAATAAAAACAATAACAGGTCCAATTTGGGATATTTCCGCTCCAACTCTGCCATTCACATGGACTCACTCAGTGCCTATAAGGAGACATCACCATCATATATGAACAAGGAGAACAAATTCCGGGATCACGCATTTAGTGAGAATAGTGGTCAACAACTGCAGGACATGCTCCAACCCAAGCCTGGATCACAGATCAACTCCACCCGATACAAAACCGAACTCTGCAGACCCTTCGAGGAAAATGGTTCCTGCAAATACGGAGAGAAGTGCCAGTTTGCACACGGCTACCACGAACTGCGCAACCTTTCCCGCCACCCAAAATACAAGACTGAGCCATGCCGCACTTTCCACACCATCGGCTTCTGTCCATATGGGCCACGCTGCCACTTCATTCACAATGTAGATGAGCGCAGAGCTGCTCCAAATGCTCAGATCAGATTGACCGACAAGGAATCCAGTCCGTTTCTTACACATAAAGAGAGAGAAAGACCCAGGTTGCACCACAGCTTAAGCTTTTCTGGCTTCCCCAGCTCTCACAGTGCCATGATTGACAGCCCAACATCACGCACACCGCCACCACCCTCTACATGCCCTCTCACATATTTCGAAGATGCGCTTACACCGAGCGCACACTGCCTACGCGCCTTCACTTTCCCTGAGCAAGACCTAAAAAACTTCCTGGCCCCTTTAATCCCACAGGCCCAGGGCGGTTTTAACACCCAAGCTTCGTATGGGCCACCACCTTCACCTCCTTTTACAGTCCCAGTGCACAGTATGCTCTCTGAGTCCCCACCGGTATTCGACTCCCCTCCGAGTCCGCTTGACTCCCCCTCGGATCCAGAGAGCTTTGTTAGTGGCTCCCGCTGCTCGTCGGGTACGATCAGTGGATCTGAGTCACCCAATCTGGACTCAAACAGACGTTTACCCATCTTCAGCAGGCTTTCTATCTCAGATGATTAAATTATCACTATTATTATCATTGTTATTCACTATAAGCTTGAGATTTTCAAACAAACAAACAGTAAACAAGAAGGTGCCTTATATATATACATATACTGTATATTTTTCAATCAAGAGCCTGTTTTGTCCGAAAAACTACAGATGGGTGAAAAATTAAAGGTAAAACCAACACAAAGTTTTTTAGTGAGATGTTGTTATTTTGGATCCACTTCCAGGAGAACTATTTAAATACATTACACAGGTGTTGGGTCAGAATAACTATCTGAGTCCTTTACATATAACAGGACAAGTGGACCCCAATGTTTAGAGTAAATTGTCCCTCAAAGCATTTAAGTGCCACATATGCACATGTCAACAGCATGATTATTTATCTTTAGTCTGCAGATGGTTTTTGAAACGTTTAGCATATATTACACGTTACAAAGCATTGTACAATGCAAACGGTTCATTTACATCATGCAGTACTTCAGTCTGGAAGTGTTTGTAATCATTATTTAACCAGGTCTTTGCTTTAATTTATCAGTATCTGTAGTGAAGTCGGACAAAACTCTGGTGCCTGGTGTGAGTGATTCACAGCACCCCCTTGTGGGCAGATTAATTAAGTGCAGTTTTTGCCATTGTGCCACAGGTTGCTGATGGGGAATGTGCCATTGTTGTTTCATGCTATAAAATCTATTTAACTTATTTATTTTTGTCATGTGAAATATATGGCCTCCTTGGATCAAACGAGTCCATTTAGTATTTATCACCTCTAAAGCAATACATTTATATTCCTTTTAAATTATGATCTCCATTGTTAATCTGGAATCACATCTTTTTTTCTCTCACAATAATATATTTTGTTATATTGGGGGTATTTTGCTGTAAATACATAAATAATTTATAAATGTATGCTATTTATTTTATCGTTTTGTTTACTATGTGTCTTACGAAGCCTCATTTCTTTTTCGGGGTGGGGGGACAGGATCTCTGGGCATTTGATTTGTATAGGATGTAGAGACTTTACATAATGTATGAACTAGCCTTTCACAATTCAAATTATGTGTGTAAAGAATAGTGACAATACGGACAACCAAAAAAGTTAGCACATAGTTGCACTATTTCAGTCAAGTGCCAGAGAATGTAGCAGTCATTATCTTAATGTTCACTTTCTAAAATGTGCCTATGAATCTAAGTGATCTTGTAGATCAACTTAACTAAGGATTTTGCTTTAGTGCCTATGTCAAGCAAATTCAACTGAATGTAGCTTTTGTTTTGTTAGATTAAGATGACATTGATTTAGATTATTTAAGTGTTTTATTCAGTTGTAGTATGCATTACTTTGGAAATGTTTTAAATACACCATTCCTCGTAATATCAAGAATCCTGTTTGCCTTTATGTAAAATTTCTGAACTTGCTGGTCGGGAACATATTTTGAAAATCTGTGTCATAAATAGTTAAGGCTTAATGATCATGTGGACTACTTAGATTGGAGGTAAACATTTTGAATGTAAAGACAGGTCAGCTTGAGTTTAGGGATTGTGTATGCAACCTTGGCATGAGGCATACATTTGTATTTTGAAATACTTTAAATAGATATCTTAATAAAGATGCATTTTAAATAGAAAAGCTGAGTTGAGTCTTTTTTTAAGAAACAAAAGAGGTGTTTTAGTGTTGGGATAGAGTTCGTTTAAAACTCTGCTGAAAGGAGCTCTTTTTGGCAAAGAACTGTGAATGATTGACTATTGTCTGTTTTCCGTCTACCTACCCTCCCTCTCATCTTTCTTTGAAAAGAACAGCCTCACAAAGCCATTAGTATTGGTACACTTTCAAAAGCCTGAGAGAGCCATACTGGCCTGCGTTCAATGGCAAGCAGTAAAAAGTGTGAGTGTGTGTGTGTGTGTGTGTGTGTGAGTCTGAAAAGTTGAGGGCCCGGGGTACACTTTAAAATATGTGGTCAGTTCCTAAACTCTGCTTTAAATAGTGCAGGTAGCACCTTTCTAGTATTGCAGGGTTCACCCATTTATCTAAAGCAACATACAGTTGTGACCAAATACAAGCCAAACAAGTAAGGTTAGGGGTTTTGCTCAGGGGCCCAACACTGGGGCTTGGACCAGCATCCTTCTGATCAATAGTTTAGTACCTTATCCACCAACTTGCCCACAAAGAAAAAATAAGGATTTATAACTAAATCTTTCTGCAGAGCTAAATTTAGGTATTTATTGGCTGATTGAGAGCAAAGAACAAAGAAAATACATAAAGTGTTTTTTTTTTAGAGTAGCAAGATAATTCTGTCATGTCACAATTATTCATCCATGTAACTTGGCGCCCTTCATCGAGAAATTTGTACCCTTAAACCTGACGTGTGTGTGACTGCTGCTTTGGTCTGCTTTTTAAGTTATTATTTATTTATTTAATTTCAAATTAACAATGAACAGCCGTTCTGTTCAGTGTTTGACTTGAGCGGTGCGGTAAAACGTCATCAAAGTGCCCATATGAGACGAATTTGCATTTGTGTGGAATAACCATCAAATTCACTCTGAAAACATCTGCATGTATCTGTGTTTAGCTGGATTTTCCTCCTGTTTCACTTTTAAACTTGTGTTACAGCTCAGAGTGCTGGAAAAATGTAAGAATCAGCTTTTCCGAGAGAGTCTAAAATGCTTATCGTAAAAAAAAGAAAAGCTTAACTTGACTTAATGTATTAAAAGAACGATGCAGGAACACTAAACTTCTCTTAATTATTATGGCTCATAAGTTTTCTCCACTCATGAAATTCCTCGCTCATTGTTTTAATACAATAAGTCACATTAAGTTTTGTGCACCGTCACACTCCAAAGGAAATAATGGCACAGCCAGCGCAAAAGCTGTTGTGCTGCTTCTCATGTGAATGAGCATAAGCATAAGGAAAAGCATAAGGAAACAATAAAGAAGTAAAGGTAAAGTGCAAGTTTTATTGTATCTTTTATTGATTTCTAACTGTTTCTAACAATTGCATTTCAGTGTTTTTATATTATATTTGTGTTATTTGATTGTATAAGTATCAAAAACAACCCCATTCTTTTACATTAGCCTAAAATATATGCAGTTCCATGGGACCATGGAACATATTAACAGGTTTCCCATACATCCTTATGGGAAAAAATACCTTGAAACTCAACTCAATGCCACTCCAAAACCAACTAACATTGAGTTTAAGGTACTGCTGACCTTGATTACAACATGATTAAACCATTGGATACTCAATAACAATCATTCATTTTGCTTCAGCTTTCTTATGTTATGTAAACAATACCCAAACAAACCCTGTCATTTTATAGCATCAAAAGGGCAATGGGAATAAGAAGACCTTGACCATTCCTAGAGAAACTGTTTAGAGTAATGTCCTAAACAAATTATGTCAAATTATGCTATCAAAATGGCTTGTAAATAGTAATAAATATTCTTTATCTGTTTACTGAGACTTCTTGTTGTAGATTTTCATTCAGTTTTATACACATTACCATAATTACACATCTGTAATTGCAACTGTAAACTTTGGAGCAATTTAAAGAAGCCAATCTACTAATTGCTATGTTCTGTTTTGACTGACAGCTGTTTTGAGAATTCTTAGTTTGTAATGAAGTCTAACAAAGAATTGTTGCAACCAGAGCAGCTTTGTCAACCCAATTTAAAAAGCAAAACACACCTGAAATGGAAATGATAACAAAGTAAACTTAGATGCGACAACCTGTGAGTTAGCATACTTTTAAACAGAATTATACACATACACGTTTGCTAGTCATTCAGTCACATAGAATTAAAACAATTCCATTCATTTACTGGAATATTTTTGAAAGGTGGAAAGACAACATTTCTGTAGATGGTATCCGAGATAAAGTTCAAACCAAGGTCCCCAGTACCCTGAAGCTAAGACATGCCACATTACCCATTGATCAAAAGTTAAAAAAAAATGCCTCAATTATATAAAAATAAATGACAGCATATGTCTCTAGCTTTGTAAGGGTATGGCTGTTTCCTTTGTTTGGGGAAGGCATTTGTGCCTTTGTGCCAAACGAGGGCCAAATTTCATATTAATGAGCATAGTTAATTAATGCTTTTGGATGTCCAACAAGCGTATAGTGTTATTTGATTGCTGCTGTAACTGTGAATGTTGTGTCCTGGGGAGAATATGCAAAGGAGATTAGTTTCAAATTAGTCACTGAGAAAATTATGTTCTCAGAGTGCGCCTGGCACAGAGGAGAGCAATTAACAATGCAGCCAATGTATCAGCTAAGAAGTTTGCTCAAAGATAAAAAGGCTCAAAGATAAAAAGGTCTGCAAATATTTACATCATAAAAAGTTTAGGCAAAGCTGTTTAACCTTGTGCAATCTTTACAATTAAGCTTTTTCACCAGTGAGCATGCATAGATATGTTTGTGCAAATATTTGCATTAGCTTGTGTAACACTATGTTCAAATGTATAGCTAGGTGTTTGTGTGAGTGTGTGTGTGTAGAGAGAGTATATGTGGAAAACATGAATGTCAGTCCTAATGAACATGCACTTACAATAGCAGGAAACTTACTCTGTTCTCTGATTAGCAGCCCTTGGGAGCAGACCTCTTCCTCATTTTCAAGATTTTCCATGAACAAGTAATTGAACCTAAGGACCTTGTTTATAGCACTGCTTAAAAGAGATGTAAAATCAGAAAAAAAAACACTTTTATAGTGTGATTAAGAAGATTGATTTTTTGTATTAATTTAAAGCAGGTTTAGCAGCACCTGTAGATGGACAATACGGGTCCCAGGTTACCATGGTGTCTGCTGTTAGAACCACTACACTAGGGCAAATGGGCAATCAGAAACCTTTTAGGACAGGAGTGTCAAACAAATTTTCACCAAGGGCCACATCTGCATTATGGTGGCCCTCAAAGGACCGATTGTAACGTATCCTGCTGTGATTGCAGTCTGCTTTTTAATTCTTGGACAATTTGTTGTTTTTCTTGGAGGCTAAATTCTGTGTTTTGTGTCAAAATGGCAAATTTATACTGTTTATTTACAATGTATATCTACATTTATATTTTTACTTATTTACCACAGACACAGCCTCATAACACAAGAGACGTACCAGTTTCTCTTCTTGAAGCACAAACTTGTATTCACTTTCCCATTCTCTTCCTTCTGCTTCAATTTTCTCTTCTTGTACATTTTGGGATTATTTGTAAATATTTCTTAACATCACTTGTTGGAAAACTACGGAGCCCCTTAGGGGTCACTAAGGAAAAAAAATATGTGAAGACAAAATCCGTACCCTCAGTTTAGTAAACCGTACCCTCGGTTTAGTAAACCGTACGCACGGATTGTCTGCGCTACAAGTTTTATTGTGCGCCCACACCCCGTTTTAAGGTAATACAGTTGCGAAGCATTGAAGAGAATAAAGCATCTTTTTACAGCTGGGGTGATGGGATAGCAAACTTATTAAAAAGTCAAATCAAAATCTTATCAAATGCCACCCCACAATCATAAATAACACGAGTACTCAGCTTGTGATTTGAGAGTATTTTACCTTAGGAATTTAGAATAATAGGATTGCAAACTAACGTAAAGTGAAATGTACAGTATAAATGTCTGAGACTCATAAAGTCAGTAAGTAGAAGTATTCTTTAAGAGTCTGATGGGGTGATTTGATAATAATTTGATTTGCATTTTACTTTACGTTGGTTTGCAATCCTATTATTCTAAATTCCTAGGGTAAAATAGTCTCAAAATCACAAGATAAGTACTAGTGTTATTTATTTATTTATTTATTTATTTATTTATTGTTTATTTATTGTTATTGATTTGACTTTTTAATAAGTTTGCTATCCCATCACCCCAGATTACTACAGTAAAGATGTCTGAAATTTATTCCATTAATAAAAGAGTTAATGCTCTTAAAGAAAAAAGTGGAGTGCTCTGATAATAATTTGATTTGCTTATTTTAGACCTTTCAAATTGGTCTGTAACAATTCCACTTGTTTTAATGGAATTTTAAAATTTTACATTTGAATAATTTTACCATGGTATGTCTTTTGTTGCCTCTATATATATATATATATATATATATATATATATATATATATATATATATATATATATATATATATATACAGTATATATATAGTTGCGAAGCATTGAAGAGGATAAAGCATCTTTTTGCAGCTTAATATACTATATATTAGATATAATAACACACACACACTCACACACACACACATATACTGTATATATATATATATACAGTATATATATATATATATATATATATATATATATATATATATATATATATATATATATATATATATATATATATACAGTGTATCACAAAAGTGAGTACACCCCTCACATTTCTGCAGATATTTAAGTATATCTTTTCATGGGACAACACTGACAAAATGACACTTTGACACAATGAAAAGTAGTCTGTGTGCAGCTTATATAACAGTGTAAATTTATTCTTCCCTCAAAATAACTCAATATACAGCCATTAATGTCTAAACCACCAGCAACAAAAGTGAGTACACCCCTAAGAGACTACACCCCTAAATGTCCAAATTGAGCACTGCTAGTCATTTTCCCTCCAAAATGTCATGTGACTCGTTAGTGTTACTAGGTCTCAGGTGTGCATAGGGAGCAGGCGTGTTCAATTTAGTAGTACAGCTCTCACACTCTCTCATACTGGTCACTGAAAGTTCCAACATGGCACCTCATGGCAAAGAACTCCCTGAGGATCTTAAAAGACGAATTGTTGCGCTACATGAAGATGGCCGAGGCTACAAGAAGATTGCCAACACCCTGAAACTGAGCTGCAGCACAGTGGCCAAGATCATCCAGCGTTTTAAAAGAGCAGGGTCCACTCAGAACAGACCTCGCGTTGGTCGTCCAAAGAAGCTGAGTGCACATGCTCAGCGTCACATCCAACTGCTGTCTTTGAAAGATAGGCGCAGGAGTGCTGTCAGCATTGCTGCAGAGATTGAAAAGGTGGGGGGTCAGCCTGTCAGTGCTCAGACCATACGCCGCACACTACATCAAATTGGTCTGCATGGCTGTCACCCCAGAAGGAAGCCTCTTCTGAAGTCTCTACACAAGAAAGCCCGCAAACAGTTTGCTGAAGACATGTCAACAAAGGACATGGATTACTGGAACCATGTCCTATGGTCTGATGAGACCAAGATTAATTTGTTTGGTTCAGATGGTCTCAAGCATGTGTGGCGGCAATCAGGTGAGGAGTACAAAGATAAGTGTGTCATGCCTACAGTCAAGCATGGTGGTGGGAATGCCATGGTCTGGGGCTGCATGAGTGCAGCAGGTGTTGGGGAGTTAAATTTCATTGAGGGACACATGAACTCCAATATGTACTGTGAAATACTGAAGCAGAGCATGATCCCCTCCCTTCCGGAAACTGGGTCGCAGGGCAGTGTTCCAGCATGATAATGACCCCAAACACACCTCTAAGACGACCACTGCTTTATTGAAGAGGCTGAGGGTAAAGGTGATGGACTGGCCAAGCATGTCTCCAGACCTAAACCCAATAGAACATCTTTGGGGCATCCTCAAGCGGAAGGTGGAGGAGCGCAAAGTCTCGAATATCCGCCAGCTCCGTGATGTCGTCATGGAGGAGTGGAAAAGCATTCCAGTGGCAACCTGTGAAGCTCTGGTAAACTCCATGCCCAGGAGAGTTAAGGCAGTTCTGGGAAATAATGGTGGCCACACAAAATATTGACACTTTAGGAACTTTCACTAAGGGGTGTACTCACTTTTGTTGCCGGTGGTTTAGACATTAATGGCTGTATATTGAGTTATTTTGAGGGAAGAATATATTTACACTGTTATATAAGCTGCACACAGACTACTTTTCATTGTGTCAAAGTGTCATTTTGTCAGTGTTGTCCCATGAAAAGATATACTTAAATATCTGCAGAAATGTGAGGGGTGTACTCACTTTTGTGATACACTGTATATATATAGAGGCAACAAAAGACATACCATGGTAAAATTATTCAAATGTAAAATTTTAAAATTCCATTAAAACAAGTGGAATTGTTACAGACCAATTTGAAAGGTCTAAAATAAGCAAATCAAATTATTATCAGAGCACTCCACTTTTTTCTTTAAGAGCATTAACTCTTTTATTAATGGAATACATTTTAGACATCTTTACTGTAGTAATCTGGGGTGATGGGATAGCAAGCTTATTAAAAAGTCAAATCAATAACAATAAATAAACAATAAATAAATAAATAAATAAATAACACTAGTACTCATCTTGTGATTTTGAGACTATTTTACCCTAGGAATTTAGAATAATAGGATTGCAAACCAACGTAAAGTAAAATGCAAATCAAATTATTATCAAATCACCCCATCAGACTCTTAAAGAATACTTCTACTTACTGACTTTATGAATCTCAGACATTTATACTGTACATTTCACTTTACGTTGGTTTGCAATCCTATTATTCAAAATTCCTAAGGTAAAATACTCTCAAATCACAAGCTAAGTACTCGTGTTATTTATGATTGTGGGGTGGCATTTGATAAGATTTTGATTTGACTTTTTAATAAGTTTGCTATCCCATCACCCCAGCTGTAAAAAGATGCTTTATTCTCTTCAATGCTTCGCAACTGTATTACCGTAAAACGGGGTGTGGGCGCACAATAAAACTTGTAGCGCAGACAATCCGTGCGTACGGTTTACTAAACCGAGGGTACGGTTTACTAAACCGAGGGTACGGTTTACTAAACCGAGGGTACGGATTACTAAACCGAGCGTACGGTTTACTAAACCGAGGGTACGGATTACTAAACCGAGGGTACGGTTTACTAAACCGAGGGTACGGATTACGCTCTTCATATATATTTTTTTCCTTAGTGACCCCTAAGGGGCTCCGTAGAAAACCACCTCAGTGAAACGCTGATGTGGAAATACTGCCATCTAGTGGCAGGATGTGGTAACTTTGCAGGTCACAAAATCAGCATGCATTGTGGGAGATGCAGTTTATGTATGATTTTACAGTGTAATTTAAGACGATCATACATCTTTTAAGCTCTCGCGGGCCACATATAATGACGTGGCGGCCCGAATTTGGCCCGCAGGCCTTGAGTTTGACACGTGTTTTAGGAGAATCTGTTTCTCTAGGCATATGGCTGCTATGTTTTATCAATTGACTTTATGACTATTTGTCAATAATGGCTAAAACTAAAGGATCAGATTACATCAGTTGATGTTCATTGACTATACAGAGATCAGGTAGATAAGTAGATTACTTCACCACTTATCATAGTTTTATTGTTAGAAATGTTAAAATTTAAACTGCACGAGTAACAGTAAGTGGACACCTGACCATGACCTTGCTGGACGTCCAATTCCAAATCTGTGAGCATTAATATGGAGCCTCTAACTCTGTTGCGATAATCACACTCTCTTAAATGCAAGATTTGGGGGAAATATTCAGTCAAAAGTACATTCTTTTTTTTTTTTTTTTTTTCTTCTCCGAATTTTCTCCCCAATTTTTCTCCCAATTTTTAGCGCTTCCAATCTGTCTTCCGCTGCTAACAGGCACACCAGACCTGCATCCAAGGAGAGCACGCCGCTGCCCCACGCCTTCTTTACACGTGTACAGCCCTCCTCTTCTCGTCCGTGCATTCTGCACGGGCGTCTCTTCTGCAAATCAGGGTCCTTACACAGCGCATGAAGACCCACCCACCCACATATAGTCCGGTCCCCCACCCTGCAGGCACTGCCAATTATGCCCGCCAGATGGCGCCCAGCCGACCGGTGGCAACACCGAGCCTCGAACCGGGAGGTTCAGAAACTCGGTGCTGGTGCGTCAGCGGAATATCCCGCTGCGCCACCTGGGCGCCAAAAGTACATTCTTAAGGCTGGAGAATGATGTGATACAAGAATAGAGCCTTGCTCAACATGTTGCCAAAAGTTGGAAGCTTAAATTTATTTTATAGACTTAATTTTATACACCTACGTATTGGCAATAAATGAGGCTAAAACACCTAGAGTACACATAGTGTCCACATAGCTTTTGGCCATATAGCGTACCAATACACCATGAGTCCTTTAAAAACACTTCTTCTGTGCTTCATTGAGTCCTATAAAACGCTGGGATATTTACTGCAAATGCCAAAACAGTCTTGAAAAACTGTGGGAAGGCTAGGGAGTGTATGGGAGAGTTTATAAGAAATTTCACTTGGGTGCGGCTGTGCTTTTAATAAACGGCCAGCGCTGACATTTTCAGGAACAGGATGGCTGCACCGCAGGATACAGGGCCATGCTCCAGTTTGGCTCAGGCTTATCTTTAGACGTGGTGCACCTGTAGTGAACAAGCATGCTAACTGAGTCTTTCCTGTTTTGTTGACAAAAGTGTGCATATGGTGTGATCAGCAGTGCCTCGCTGCACGAGAAAAGGACGTTCCACCCTCCTCCTTTTTCCTCTAGTGTTTAAGTCTAAACAACTCAGAGTGAGGATTTCCTTACTTTGGAAAAGCACTGTGGGTTATAACTAATGCAAGCTGCTTTTGCGACAGCTATATTATCTATGTTTTATCTGAGAGCAATCAGTGTAAAAACAATAAAGAGCAACGTAAAAGGTTACAAGTGCATACTTTATTCTTATAGACATATAGATAAAGAACATCATAAAGATAAAAGCACGAGCACTACTCTGTGAACAGTCAAACAATGAGTTAACAGCTAACAGGGACATAAAGTTAATGTGTAAAGAGTAATACAATTTAACCTATGGAAGTTTGCTGCATTCAGAGTTGTGCAGGTCTTATTACTGTATGTCATGATGCTAATAACATTTTATGACAGATTCTACAATGGCATGTGTTCTATATTCCAGATTGTACAACCCAAAATCAGAAAAACTTGGGTCAGTATAAAAAAAAACCCACACAGTTTCATACATTTACTTTGACTTTAAAGATATTTCACGTTGATGTTATTTTACATACATTTCTGCATTTCAGGAGTGAAACACATTTTAAAAAACTTGGGACAGTAATGTTTTACCCACTTTGGTTACATTCATGACATGACAGGTAGTTGCTCATTACACAAGATTTATCAGTTCACAAGTTTAATATCAAACACAATCATGGACAATTTTGTATCTCCGATTCATCTCACTTGCACATCTTTGTACTGTGGGAGGAAACCAGAGCTCCTGGAGGAAACCCATGCAGACACAGGGAGAACCTGGACTGCCCAGGGGATCTAATCCAAGACTTTCTTGCTGTGAGGCAACAGTGCTACCCACTGAGCCAGCGTGCCGCCCACTTAACTGTAATTTAGCATTTCACCATAACAGAAGACACTGATGCCATCACTAGCTAGTCTAATAACTGCTTTACTCTGATGCCTCCATCCTACTTTGTTCTTTTTCATCACGTGCTCTGCTTTGACAAATTTCCTCTCCTGCAGGTACAGAGCTGTTGCAGTAGCTATCATTTAGTCATCCATGGCTTACAACAATCAGCGTGAACAGGGCAGAATTTTAACCGTTCATTAGAGATGTAGTGTGCCATACTCATCCTTTCCTCATCTGTGAAGCATGCTGGAGGGAGCATTATGGAAATTTTTACCTTAACTTATGATTGTCAGGTTCAACCAGTAATTAAATGCCAAGGTTCAAATACTTTTCATCCTGGATCCTAAATTTTTCATTATTGTGTTTAATAAAGACATGGATGTACAGTTATTTTTAGGATCAGACCATAAACTTAGAAATATCTAAAATAAGTGCAGAAACTAAAGCCATGTGAAAAGAGGTAACCAAGTTTATTTTACAACTGTACATAAACACAATGGAATTAGACAGAAACATAAACAGTTAAGCACAGTGAATCTTCTATGTCACAAGCAGAACAATGAACTGAAAGGCCACTTTAAGAGCAACACGCTTAGTTAGATCTAAACAGAGGGAAATGAGAGGTCCCAACTGGGATTTGATTGAACTACTATAGTATTGAACAATAGAACAGCCTGTTTACTCTAACTTGGTGTTTTTAGCCTGCAGATGTGATGACTCAATCGACTTGGTTTGAGTGAAATATACCGAGCTGGTTGAATAGAGAAACACATTCCCATGGCCAAGAGATAATTAACTTAATTAACATTTTTTCATACTCTCTAAGGGATGTCTGGTTTCTAAATGCTAAATAGGTGAAACACAAACACACACAGACACACACACACACACACACATGTATATATGTAGAACTCACAGGGCTAGTCGTGCTTAGAGCCCATACTGACGTCAGTGTGAAGCCTATACGAAACTGACCTTGAGCTCAGGGCTGATCAGAGAGAATAACTGCTCTGTTTCACCTGACTGGCAATGAGACATTCACATCCAATCATTAACTTCTCCCTCATATAGGCCACAGAAAGAACTGTTTGAGCCCAAGGTTTGCACACAAAACATAAGAGAACCGTGCCAACTTTTGTGTCTGTTACTAGTGGATGTTTTTTTATTATTATTTTTATTATTTCTTTGCATTATGCTAATGTAGTGATGCATATTATGGGTTCAGATATTAAAACTGAAAAATGTTAAATAACTGCATAAATTTAACTGTTCAAAGAATTGTGTAGATTGAATCTGAAAGGATGTAGATTCTTTAAACACACCATCCTCTTTCCAACTGACTAGCCCACTAATTCCTCACTGCATGAGTTTGGAGACACTCCTAAATCCCCTCATGATTTTGCCTTTACATTTTTTCCCAATTAGACAGTAAAGAAAGCAATAAAATATTAGAGAACACCCTAAATTTCAATAAACTTTTTTATTTTATATCCTAAAAATGTTTTGAAAAAAATATTATACTGACTCCAAAATAATTTGTTACTTACTTTAGAAATTATTTCATATAAAAATGTCTTTACGAAAGAAAAACATGTGAAGTGTGACAAATATGCAAAACTGTAAGAAATCATTAAGGGAGGAAAAAAAAAAAATATATATATATATATATATATATACAGTGTATCACAAAAGTGAGTACACCCCTCACATTTCTGCAGATATTTAAGTATATCTTTTCATGGGACAACACTGACAAAATGAAAATTTGACACAATGAAAAGTAGTCTGTGTGCAGCTTATATAACAGTGTACATTTATTCTTCCCTCAAAATAACTCAAAATACAGCCATTAATGTCTAAACCACCGGCAACAAAAGTGAGTACACCCCTAAGAGACTACACCCCTAAATGTCCAAATTGAGCACTGCTTGTCATTTTCCCTCCAAAATGTCATGTGATTTGTTAGTGTTACTAGGTCTCAGGTATGCATAGGGAGCAGGTGTGTTCAATTTAGTAGTACAGCTCTCACACTCTCTCATACTGGTCACTGAAAGTTCCAACATGGCACCTCATGGCAAATAACTCTCTGAGGATCTTAAAAGACGAATTGTTGCGCTACATGAAGATGGCCAAGGCTACAAGAAGATTGCCAACACCCTGAAACTGAGCTGCAGCACAGTGGCCAAGATCATCCAGCGTTTTAAAAGAGCAGGGTCCACTCAGAACAGACCTCGCGTTGGTCGTCCAAAGAAGCTGAGTGCACGTGCTCAGCGTCACATCCAACTGCTGTCTTTGAAAGATAGGCGCAGGAGTGCTGTCAGCATTGCTGCAGAGATTGAAAAGGTGGGGGGTCAGCCTGTCAGTGCTCAGACCATACGCCGCACACTACATCAAATTGGTCTGCATGGCTGTCACCCCAGAAGGAAGCCTCTTCTGAAGTCTTTACACAAGAAAGCCCGCAAACAGTTGCTGAAGACATGTCAACAAAGGACATGGATTACTGGAACCATGTCCTATGGTCTGATGAGACCAAGATTAATTTGTTTGGTTCAGATGGTCTCAAGCATGTGTGGTGGCAATCAGGTGAGAAGTACAAAGATAAGTGTGTCATGCCTACAGTCAAGCATGGTGGTGGGAATGCCATGGTCTGGGGCTGCATGAGTGCAGCAGGTGTTGGGGAGTTACATTTCATTGAGGGACACATGAACTCCAATATGTACTGTGAAATACTGAAGCAGAGCATGATCCCCTCCCTCCGGAAACTGGTTCGCAGGGCAGTGTTCCAGCATGATAATGACCCCAAACACACCTCTAAGACGACCACTGCTTTATTGAAGAGGCTGAGGGTAAAGGTGATGGACTGGCCAAGCATGTCTCCAGACCTAAACCCAATAGAACATCTTTGGGGCATCCTCAAGCGGAAGGTGGAGGAGCGCAAAGTCTCGAATATCCGCCAGCTCCGTGATGTCGTCATGGAGGAGTGGAAAAGCATTCCAGTGGCAACCTGTGAAGCTCTGGTAAACTCCATGCCCAGGAGAGTTAAGGCAGTTCTGGGAAATAATGGTGGCCACACAAAATATTGACACTTCAGGAACTTTCACTAAGGGGTGTACTCACTTTTGTTGCCGGTGGTTTAGACATTAATGGCTGTATATTGAGTTATTTTGAGGGAAGAATAAATTTACACTGTTATATAAGCTGCACACAGACTACTTTTCATTGTGTCAAAGTGTCATTTTGTCAGTGTTGTCCCATGAAAAGATATACTTAAATATCTGCAGAAATGTGAGGGGTGTACTCACTTTTGTGATACACTGTATATACAGTATAAAACGTTTCCTGACTCGCTTCTCCAAAACACCCCAAAGTGGCTCAATAATATTTAGATCTGGTGACTGTGCAGGCCATGGGAGATGTTCAACTTCACTTTCATCAAACCAATCTTTCACCAGTCTTGCTGTGTGTATTGGTGCATTGTCATCCTGATACACGGCACCGCCATTGGATGCACATGGTCCTCCAGAATGGTTCGGTAGTCCTTGGCAGTGACGCGCCCATCTAGCACAAGTATTGGGCCAAGGGAATGCCATGATATGGCAGCCCAAACCATCACTGATCCACCCCCATGCTTCACTCTGGGCATGCAACAGTCTGGGTGGTACGCTTCTTTGGGGCTTCTCCACACCGTAACTCTCCCGGATGTGGGGAAAACAGTAAAGGTGGACTCATCAGAGAACAATACATGTTTCACATTGTCCACAGCCCAAGATTTGCGCTCCTTGCACCATTGAAACCGACGTTTGGCATTGGCACGAGTGACCAAAGGTTTGGCTATAGCAGCCCGGCCGTGTATATTGACCCTGTGGAGCTCCCGACGGACAGTTCTGGTGGAAACAGGAGAGTTGAGGTGCGCATTTAATTCTGCCGTGATTTGGGCAGCCGTGGTTTTATGTTTTTTGGATACAATCCGGGTTAGCACCCGAACATCCCTTTCAGACAGCTTCCTCTTGCGTCCACAGTTAATCCTGTTGGATGTGGTTTGTCCTTCTTGGTGGTATGCTGACATTACCCTGGATACCGTGGCTCTTGATACATCACAAAGACTTGCTGTCTTGGTCACAGATGCGCCAGCAAGACGTGCACCAACAATTTGTCCTCTTTTGAACTCTGGTATGTCACCCATAATGTTGTGTGCATTGCAATATTTTGAGCAAAACTGTGCTCTTACCCTGCTAATTGAACCTTCACACTCTGCTCTTACTGGTGCAATGTGCAATTAATGAAGATTGGCCACCAGACTGGTCCAATTTAGCCATGAAACCTCCCACACTAAAATGACAGGTGTTTCAGTTATTTTGTCCAACCCCTGTATATATATATATATATATATATTATTATTATTATTTATTTTTTTTTTTTTTTGCACTGTATGTATATGCTTTTAGCACAAAATGCAACAGTGGCACACCTGGTACAGTGGGTGCTGTACAAAATGAGACATTGCTGAGTTTTTTCAGGCACCTCTGTCTCACAGAAGACAAGCAGAAGGTAGACTGGCTTTGTCAAATTGCTCCTAGGTGCAAGTGAGGGAGTAAATGTGTGAGTGTGTGCTGGCCTCAGATGGACTGTTACCTTGTCTATTGTTTAAAATCCTGTTTAAATAAAAAATAATATTAATCAAATGGACTGCATTCTGTCCAAGGTGTAGTCTAGCCTTGCACACAGTGTTTACCGGGTTGTACTGCATTAACCAGGATAAAGTCATATAGGAAAGTGAATAAATATTATTAAATATATAGCTAGTTTATGATTTGATATTTTTTTCTGCATATTTTTTTTTATATTCCCTGATAGCTTCACTGTAATGTATGCATCTGTGATTGTTTCATTAAATTAATTAAAATTAATTAAACATCTAAAAAACAAATCTCTTATTCACAAAACTATTTAGACCATTTATTTGTGGAATATGGCTCTGGCTGCAGTTGGAGCTGAAAGTCTACTAGGTAGCTCTAAACAAGCTGTTCGCACCTGGATTTGGGCAGTTTATCTCATTCTTCAAGGCAAATGCTATCAAGCGCTGTCAGATAGGGTTTAATAGGGTTTAATTCTGGGCTAACTGAAGTTATTTACTAAGTTATGTATTTACAGTTGGATACATTTGAAGTGAATAACCTGAAGTAAACAAAAAAGTAAAGTGAGAAGGAATAGTTGTGATTTAGTAAGTTATTTTCTCTCAATTATGATTGATTTTGAATGTGATGATTCTTAACTATTTCTAATCTCTTGAATAATATATATTCACACATACAAAATCTATATTACCTGTAGAACAGCTGGTTTTCTCCAGTAACACCTGCGCTAATAGTGCATCTTTTGTCATTGATTCGGGAAATGGTTTTAATTACCAAACTGCTCTATATTCAGCTCACAGGCTCTAAATCTAGGTCTTTTTGCACTATGTTCAATAGAGATTTACAACCAGATCTCTTTTTAAGGCTTTCTCTGCATATATGCTGTTTTGTATTCTCAGGGCTAAGTGTATTCATTTCAGTTCAGATTAATCCTCTTCTCCAGGAGCTGCAGTGCAAATAAAATAAATACTCCAGCAAATTCTCAAGGTAGCAGCTTAGCACCAGGATTTTAACTCTGCCACCAATTACTGTGTTTGAAGTGTTTATCATGTATTTTCTGTCTCTGAGGAAAAACACGCATAAGGTGGACTTGGTTGAATAAGTGTCAGGGTGTTTCCTGCTCTGTGTCCAGTGTTTCAGGGTTGCACTCTAAACAATGGTTATTAAAGTAAAAAGACTAATACTGGTTATTGTCAGATGTGCTTTTAAGCTACACTATAGCTGAATTTTAAGTCAAAATGTTTTCTATTGTTTCCCTAGTGCAGAGAAAAGGCAAATTTCTTGTATGGGATAATCTGATAAGATGCAACAGATGAAGTGGATAAAGATAAATTGAGAAAAAATTAAAGCATTTCTTTGATTATTCACTTAAGCTATCTGAAACAAATAGAAGAGAATAAGTAACTCTGGCAGGCCTGAAAGGAGTTTACAGACACACCAAAGCATATACAACTATATCCTGCCTTACAATAAAGGACTTTGTCCTCCATGAAAAGTAAGATGAATCATGTTCACAGTGTTGTATCCCAGAAAGATTATATATTACTTACAATGTACCAATGTTATAGATAAAATCCCCTATAGTTAAATCATTCTCCAGATCCCTTCTTGGATATTTAGCTCCTGGTGTGAGAGTGGAAGCTTAAAGGTTTATGCTCATTTATGTAAAATTATAAAAGAGAACTGGCCTTGAATGATATGATGAATGGGTTCATGTGTTAATCAAGATGCATAATGTGTGGTGAATGCCCTAGTTTTGATTCAGAAGACAAAGCCAGATGAGAAAAAAACCACTATAAAAGAAGATCTCAGAGTAATGTGAGAGACACTGAAGGATTTTTTTTTTCTTTTTTCTATTTTATTTATGCATTTTTCCCAATTTAGTGTGGTCAATTTGTCTTTTGCTGCTGCAGGATCCCTGATTGCAGTCGAGGTGTGTATATCGCTGCTCACGCCTCCTCCGACCCACGCGCAGCCCTTAGTGGAACTCTTTTTCACATATGCACTCTGCACAGGCGCCTCTCTATCTGCCAATCAGGGTCCTTACACAGCGTTTGAAGTCCCCACCAACATAGTGCGGTCAACCTGCCCAGCAGAACCATGTCTGCTGCAGGCACTGCCAATTATGCCCGCTAGATGGCGCCCAGCCGACCGGTTGCATCGCCAAGTTTTGAACCGAGGAGTTCAGAATCTCGGCGCTGGTGCTAGCGAATATCCCGCTGCGCCACCTGGGCACCTACACAGAAGGATTTTAATGCAAACTGATACACCCCAAAAATTGCTAAAAGATGTAATAAATTATATAAAGAAACGATATGCTTCCAACTTTGCAGCATCAGTTAAGGGAATACCCTATCCTAATTGAGCATTATTGTGCCCCTGTGTACAAAGCAGGGTCTATAAAAACATCTAGGTTTAAAGAAACTCCAGTGACGAGCACAGAGCCCTGACCTCAGCCCCAATAAACAGCTTTGGAATGTACTGGAACATCAGTTGAGGCTTTCTTGACCAACACCAGTGCTCAGCCATACAAATGCTCTTTTGACTAAATAGGCACCAATTCCTAAATTGCTCTAAGTGTGAGTATGTGTATATAATAATAATAATAATAATAATAATTTTAGCAATTAATTAATCTTCATTAATTAAGTGGGTCGGATGCCAACCAGAAACATTATTGACAAGATGGAAATCCATCACATCACATTAGCAGAGTACCCACAGGCATCCACATGCAGAGGCTGGAAGAACATACCAAATTCTGCTTCTGATAATCTTATAAACAGCAATATAAAAATACTGTTCATTGTATTGGATATGATCAGACCTGTCAGATAGCAATACTAGTATTTTGTTAAGATTTGAATGGTGAGTTAATCAGATTAACCATTAGAACTGGAAACTGTAGTGAATGATTTTGTTTTTGCTGAGAGCTGGAAATACTTGCTGACAATCAGCTCAGGATAATGTTCAACAACAAACAGGATCTCGAGCTCTGCAAATCATTAATGAGGAGCTGAAGTGTCTATAGAGAATGAAGGCAAGCTTAGGTGAAGATTGAAATGCATGATAAGGAAACAGACATCTTCAGTCTACCAGTTCATCAAAAGTGTGTGTGTGTCTGTGTGTATGTGCACAGAGTGTGAGTTAAAACAGGCTGGTGGACAAACCAAGAGCTTGATTTTCGGTAAGATTACAACACTTTCACATGTTTGAACTGAACAACATGTACTAGAATATAAGAGGAAACTGCCAACGAGTCACGCATCAAAACTGGCCTCATACCTTATACGCCTGAATGCTTATATTGTTTATAGTGTTTCAACACACCTAGTGCTAATAGGCATATACAATCACTTATTTAAAATAAAAGCAATTACTTTTTCTAATAATCCACTTTTTGTATATATTTTTGTACATCATCAATGCCTGCCCTCATAAATCCTCCTTTTGTATTAAACACACAAAAACATAATGGGTTGGTGGGGGTTCAGCTACACATTAATTCTCTATGTTTTTTAAATCAAATATCTAACAAGTTAATGATCAGTTGCCAACATATATTGATGATATTTGGGCATATGGTGTATATCATTTTTCCACATGGGCATTATAAACCCAGTCCAAACCAAGTCATGCATTAGGGCTCATGCCTCATCATAACCTGTCACAAACCGAGATCTTTATAACCATGTTACTTTTTTGAAAACAGGAAAACTACGACTACAATTTCATATTAATATACTGCATGGAACAACCAATATGACAGTTAAATTAAACAATATGTACAAAGATGTTTTGGTTTTAAATTTGTACTCAGATGACTTTTAATTTTGTTATTGCTGTAGAGTAAAATTAGTTTTGCTGATGGGTATAGTACAATACTAATGTTCAAAATGAATATTTTATAGAAATGCGAAATATAATAAGACTTGTCAGGTGTTTAAGCTTAAATGGGACAGTCTGGTATTTATGTTAGTTGTGTGGGTTTGGTTTGGACACACAACTGATGTGCAGATGGAAGGTTTGGAAACAATAGCCAGGCCACGTCATGATGGGGTTTGGGATAAAAAACAATGTGAACCAGAAAAAAACTAAAATGATTTATGGCTTCTACTAGAGTGTATAACATCATTTCACAATGTTATAGGTCATGGTAGGTTTAAACATTATTAGAAATAAAATACATTTTGTATGACCAGAATAAATAGCAGTTATGCATCCGTAACCCGTGTTCAGCTCCATTAGTAGAGCACTATATCAAGCATTGAAGAATAAGCACAGAACCAGTGCCATGGCACATCCAAAAGTGAGACTGTAAAAGTACTTACATGCTTTTGGGAAATGAGACAAGTCATAAACTTGTCTAGTCAATGCTTGTGTTTATGCAGTGATCTGAATTGCGCAATACCCTGTTCGTTTCAAGATAGTCATGCTAGTGAGAATGTCTTTCATGCTTGAATCACAGTACAAATTACATCTGCTTTCTCAGATTTAAAAAAGCAACAGTGCATACCCTTCTACTGCATTATTACACAATAAAACCATCCTGTGTACATGTTCTTTTTTACGTTCATAAGAATACCTGGTTTCTTGGACATGTGTCTTCCTGCTGTGCCTGTTTTGACAGCTGTTCCCTTAGCTGATAACCAGACAGGGCCAGACTGACAGGCTTCTGCAGGAACATCATCACAGGCCATAAAATGTGGAACTGCTGTGGAAAAAATGCAGCTTTAACACACACACATTCAAGTTAAAACTGAGAAACATGTCATGTCTCACACTGTGGAAAACCCCTTTTGCCTTTTCTTAATTAGTTTTTTATTTCCATCAAGGTGGTGCTGCCAGTAGTGGCCATTACCTTGACTCCAACCACGTGCTTGCTCATGTTCAGATTAATTTGGCTTACATGCCGAGCCAATTCTCAGGTTAGTTCTATGACTATAGCGTCACTGTGGTCTTTTTCTGGTTCACACCTTTCCAGGAGAGAAATTAGGTTTCTCCTTCCTGTGCCACTCTATTTGACAAAGAGAGAGAATGAGAATGCTCTCATTCACTTATTTCCTTGGTTGCAATTACATCTGATTTTTACTTTTAGGTCTTTTTCTTCCAGTCATCTCCACATATGATACCACTACTGGTGGTGATATGCAGATTTCCTACAGCACATTTCCTGACTGGAGGCCCACTGGCTTGGCTTGCCTATTCTGCTTGATCAGTGCCATGACTGAGGCAGGGATCTCTGTTCTTGCAGTAGCCATTTCTTGCTTAAACCCTAAGATTTTTTCCCCTCAGACTTTTTATTTTTGAAAATCAGTGCTCTACTATTTAAACAAATTTTTGTACCGTTCTTATTTTCCTGTCTAATATTAGGCTTTTTGTTTTACTTTTGCTTCTTTAAAATAAGGTTCAGTACATTTTAAACTGTTTTAAAATTACCACTCAATAATGTTAATTTCAGGTTACAGTCCTTGGTGTTTTGTTTGAGAAATGTCAAACAAAATGCTCCTAGTAGACTTATAGAAAGATCAAAATGACAATGGGACTGGATTTCAGTTAAAATAAAACAGAATTATTATTATTAACTGTCTTTTCTGTCTTGCAGTCTCTCTTTGACTACCCACTGAATAAACTCCTCATTCATGCAGTGTGCCACCACCTTATCCTAAAGGATTTCCATCTTTATCTTTTCTAAATAAACATAAATCCTTCCTTCTCTCTTGATAATGTCTTTGTTTATGTAGTGGCTGTTTAATACTGTCCTTTTGTCCTGTGTTCTTACATGACAGCTTTAAATTTATGAGTTTTATCCCACAGACATTGCCACCATTACTACACATATGATTAATGATTTACTACATGATACTGTAAACCTTTGATGTTTAGCAGCTGAATTGCAGTTATAACTGTACATTACCACAGACAGCTCAGATACCTTTGATCATTACCAACTAGCTTTTATTGTATTTAAATGTCATGTAAAAAAGAAATGGGTAAGATGGAGTCGGCAACTCTAATAATGTCCATAGATATGGAATGGGATGTTTGACAAGCTCATACTCAAGGTCTACATACTTTTGGCAATAAAATATTTATATGTGTGATCATCAAATGGCGGCCCTTGGGCTGGCAGGTTCCCAGCAACAAAGATCATTAATATATCGGTGTAAAAGTTTTATAATACCATTTAAATTTGTGGCCTGGCTGCCTAGTTCTTGATAGCAATTATGAATTATTTATTTGTTGACCTGTGACCTGATAAACAAGGCTAGTTTTACTCCACCTATAGTAGTTTGTCTGCATCAGATGTAATCCAGAATCCAAAAATCTGTGTTCCATTAATTAGAAGACACTGGAATATGTAGGAAGCTTCTCACAGTCAAGCAAGGTCTACATAGTCATAGACTTTGTAGATTGCTGTGTAGAAAGAAACTTATTTATGTGATGAGCAACAAACTTAAGGCCAGCTTTAGGTGAAGATTTTAAAGCAGTTGCTTTTTTCCAATGGATAGAGTTATTTTGAATTACATCTGACTATCCTGACAAATTTGTCATCCTCACAAATCTCTCTATGTACTTTGTAATAGGTCCAGTGCAATATTTGTATGGACACTGGCCATAACACAATGTGAAAAGACATTATAAAAACTTTCAATACCAATAAATGAATAATGTAAGTTGTCTTTATTACATGGGATATTATATATTGTATATTTGGTATATTTGGTATGACATGTGCCAGTATGTCTAACAATCATGGTTTAATGTGTTCATTGTAAAATGTGTTGTGACATGTTTTGCTATATTGCTCCTCTTGCTCCAAGGTGCCATAAAGAATGGAATTGGTGGGAATGATTCAAGTGTTTCTGACCAGAGCCAAGAGGACCTTTAATGACAAAAACAGTAAGAAAAATTTGCTGAGGCCAAAAACGGCAGGCCACAAATTGCACAAACCATCAGTGTGTTCAGATGTTTCTGTCCTCCTAGTATCAATATATACTACCAGTGATTGATATTTCACAGAAAATGGGCAACACATTGGCATAGCTGGTAGTGTGGGGGCTACATAGTTAAGAACCCGGAAACCTGAAATTTCCACCGCTGGTTACACGTCTAATTCATCATAAAATTGTTTAAGTTAGGTCAAGGTCTGGGCTATGTGCAGGGAACTGGAGTTTCTCCAGACCAAGCTCCTCAAACCATATATAATATATTGGAACCTAAAAAGTAGAAGGGTTGTCTACATACCTCTGGCTAAAAAAGTGTATGAGTTTTTGACAAGCAAATGCTGGTATTGCTTTTGCTTTTACCTTTTTGTTTTAATTGTACAACTGCTTCAAGAAAGTCAGCACTAGCATTTTAGTACACGTTGGGTGCAAATGCCAGTTAATGTTTTTTCCATCCTTTGACCAAATAATGATAGTTGCAGTATTAACCACAATTGACTGCTGGTTCCAAATCAAGATTCAAACTTTTTTTCTGGCTCTATTTGTGATAAAGAAGCATGAAATTGTTCCAGAAAAAAAACACTGGCACTTTATTGTTGGTAAAGAGCTACCAGTAAACTGTTACACAGTGGGGCAGTAATCCCAAGATCAGAAAGGGCTTACCATCATATTCACAGCAAAGTCCATATATAAGGTTTTTTTTTTTTTGTAAACTGGCTTTTTGGCAGTTCCAGACAAGTCATGAACTGTATATTTTTTTTGGTCTAACAAAGAAGAAAAGTTTTTTTTTTTGCTTGATAGTGACTTAACTCATGAGGTAAAATAGAGCATATATAAACAAGACATGCAATACAAGGTGCTTTATGGCTGGTGAATAAGAAACTTCAAAGTAATAAAAAAGTGGGTCATTTGATTTACAGGCATTGCATTATTTGTATCCCTCAGTAAACACGTGGGCAAAGTCTTTCATCTACATTTGTTTCTATGTGCACCTTATCTTCCAAAAATTGAGCACAAAGATCTTTAACAATCTACCATATTTCAAAAAACAAAGTGGACAATACATACTTCTGGCCAGATGTGTACTGCTGGATTGGCCATAGTGCTTATTTTTCGCTCAAAGAGTTAAATTTTTGTTTTATTTAACCAGAGATTCTTTTTCCTAATGTTGCCAGAGTCCGTTATATGCCATTTTGCAAAATCCAAACAAGTTCTCAAAGGCCTTTTACTGAACAGTGGCTTGTCACGCTGCCATAAAGGGATGATTTATGTAGTGCTGCTGAAATTATTGTCTAACAGGTTCTCCCATCCCACACAGGACTTTTGGAGCTCATTATTATTATTCATTATTATTTCCTTTACCATGGCACTCCTTACTCGGATAGCTAAATTGGCTGGAGGACCAACTCTAGGAAGGGTAAAGATTATGCCAAACTTCTTCCATTTTAAAAGGATTGATTCCACTGTGGTCCTGGAAACACTGACAGCTTTAGATATATCGTGATCTACTTCTTGCCACAATTTGTTTGTGGAGATCCACAAACATTTCCTCTGACGCAATGGCTTGGTTGTTTGTAAAGGCTTGGTTTTTGTGGTGCATTACAAGTTGACAGTGACATTGTGAATTTATAGAGCTTAAAGACCCAAATGTGAGCATTTCTAAACTGTCCAATGAATTGAATCAATTAAAGGCATTCCATCTGCCCTAGATTCATTTTCCACTGGCCAATTCAAATAGCAAATTGTGGACTCCAATCAATTTCTAGACACAGAACATTTAAAGCGAACAAAATGCATCTGAGAGATTGTCACAAATTAAGCATCTATGCTCCTGGAGTTTGTTTGTGCCACGCCTCTCTCTCCAGAAGCACATGTTTGGAATGTTTGTTTTCAATGTTAAGCCAACACCCCCTCATTATGATTGGTCTTTAGCTAATTATCCACAGCTGCACCTTGCTCCTCTCCAGTAATGTGCTCATGGCATTTAAGAAGGCAGTGGTGGCTTATTCGTGGAGACTATTGTGGTCTGGTTTGGTATGGTATTTGCTCTTGTTAGTCCATGCTCTTGTTCATGCTTAGTGTTGGTCTTGTTTAGTCCTGTTCATGTCTTATTCATGTCTTGTGTTAGTCTAAGATCATGTTTAGCCCTAGCTTAGGGTCTAGTATAGTATAGTATAGTAGTCAGGTTTCTTGTGTGTTTAGATTAGTGTTAGCATTAGCATTTAGCTCAGGTCATGTGTTTGTGTCTGGTCTTGTCTTTTGTGATTTATTAAATATCTTGAAATCATCTCTGTGTGTGTGTTCGCCACTCTTGTCACATCTTGGCCCATTTACAAAGATGGGTAAAATGGTAATTATAACTATTTAAAATCAAACCCACAACAAAAAATGTAAAAAAAAAAAAGAGTCAAAGGTGATATGTGACAATTGAAATAATATGACTTTCTCTGTATATGGTAGATACTGGTATATGCAGTTTATATTACTATTAAGTAACCAGACACCCACTGACTGAGTGTGGTTCCTTAAAGTGATGAAAAGTTTCTGAACTTCGGACCAGAATTCAATTTTTCCCAGAGCAACAAAAAGTTTAATTTCAGAAAGTTTAAACCTCATACGTAATATTTGCTTTTCTCAGACCTCAGGGCAGGTTGGTGAATCCTGTGTCTGGCTCCAGGCTGATGAAGCTGAACAGTAACCGTCTTCTCCCAGAAAGCTTTGGCCATCTGGGCTTGCTCTGCAGAGCTCTCACACTGAGCTGCCATTACTCAGCGGGCAGGCGCTATTTCAGCTAGCAATATCATGGGGGATTGCAGTACAAGCACAGCATACCAGGAGATCTCACAGAGAGAGAATTTTTAGACAAGTTCCAGGGCAGGTAAATACCAGAGTCTGCATCATCACTCCATAAATCAATGTAGAATTTAGCTACAAAGAGGTTCATGGGTTATTTATCTTTCGAGTGCAAAAATGGACATATGGTACATATTTAGCATGTATGTTAGTTTTTAATATGATTTCTTTTCAGCAGAAATAGAGGAGATTTGCTGGAAATGTGTTCTGTGTAGCACCATTTTGTCATTTGAGTTTACAGCTTTCAGGGTTAGATAAAAAAAACTCTCACTACTGAGATAGGACAATAAGTAAAAATTAAATAAAGTACTTTATTTAATCAATTTAGTTCCAGAAATCCAACTGTGGTGCTTTATCTGTGGCCTGTGGACATAAAAAATGCACATGTAACAGTCAAGGAAGGATGACTGGAACGTTTAGGCATTTTGGCAGATGTTTTATTCAAAGTACACACAGCTGAGCTGGGATACAGCCTAATAAACTTGTACCCTAAATAGTCTAGTACTTTTACTGCTACATCACCACTGCTCTACAACTGTACACTTTTACCATGTTAATAAATGTGCACAGACATGAAAAACAAATCTACCAAAATGTAATTAAAGCAAAAGACTGAGAATGAAAAAAAACTGTTGGAATAAGTTTTGTTACTTATTGTTTAAACATCCCATTCAAATCATTCTATTGTTTTTTTTAACAATAAACATTGGCTGACCAGTGGTTGACCATACAATTGGTGTTACATTTGGCCTGCGAATAGGATCCAATGTCCAATTAAGTAAATATGCTTTATAACTGATAGATCAGCAAGCCTATAAACATTGGTCAACATTCAAGTTGACAGTGACTGAAGCTGAAAGCTGTTGCCCAATACCTGTTTTCCCCAGAGTGTCAGGTTTAGTGGCTGGAAAACAAAAGAGGAGTTACTGCAAGTAGTAAGTAAAGTACAGCTCTAAATAAATCTGTACGTTGCAAATATTTTAATCACAGCTACCCCTAAGAAACATCTGTTAACACCTGCAGACAAAACAACTCAGCTACACTGGTCTAGGCACTTTGATCATTGGACTGTAGCTGATGAAATAGAGTTAGGGTGGCATAGTGGTGGGTAGCACTGTCACCTCACAGCAAGAAGGGCCTAGGTTTGATTCCCCAGCCAGGCAGCCAGGGTCCTTTTTTATGGAGTTTGCATGTTCTCCCCATGTCTATATAGGTTTCCTCCCACAAGTCCAAAAATATGAAGTCAGGCCAACTGGAGTATGAGTATGTGTGACTGTATTTACATTAAAATGGATTTGCGACCTGTCCGGGGTGTTTCCTGCTTTTCACCCAATGAATTAGACCCACAGAACAAAGAAATGGTAAAACAGACAATGAATGAATTAATAAATGTAATGATGGAGAAGGGGGCAAAAAATATAACCAAGTTATAAAAAGTTATACAAATCACTAAAGTAGCTGGACTGTCATAAATCATGTTTTGAAGTATATTTGAAAATAATAAGGAAACTGATGTCAATCAGAGCTTTGCAAAGCAGTAAAAAATAAATAAAATAAAAACCTAAAAATGTGCCAAACAGGAGAACAGTCTACTGTATTGAGCTTGATAGGGTGTAAAAGGGGGCACCACTCTCACAGTCCAATAAAGACATCTGCAATTTGTCGCCTCTAGCAAACTTGCCCCCTCGACCTTCTTTTCAAACCAGAACCTCTGCCAACAAGGAGACAAAAAACCTAACCATGAATTCCCAGTACTTGGCACATTCATGGTCTCTCTCTATCTTTTGTATTTGGTCTCCAAAAGATTTCTTTTTTCGTTCTCTCCCTAAGGCTGAGATGCTTTTCTTCTCTGTTCTCTCTAAGCGAGGGCTTGGAGGAGTCACGACCACTGTAATGAACTGCATGACAAAAACGGGCATTTACATTTCCAGTGAATGTGTCCCCATCAGAATGAAGGTCTCCAGGAACTCGCTTATTACAAATGAGCTTTACAGGCGTAATGCGCTATAAAAGACTAAAGGAATTTGACCCTTTATAGCATACAGCTATAGCTCACTGTTTTTTTTTTTGTAATTGTTAAAATATTTTTAAGGTACTACCTTAAAAAAGTTAAAAATATATTGATTCCTATCACTTTTCTCACACAAATGATGGTACCAACCTGAGGTTTGCATTTTAAATTAGACACAATATCTGTAAAGACCAGAAAAGAATGCCAACTTTTACTAATTTAAATATACAGATATATTAATAGACAAGAAGCCACATCTACTGCACATTAACATGGGTCCTTAGAAACCTGGGTTTAATCTTCACATTCCCTCAAGTTTATGTCCTCCCCATTTCTATGTGTGTTTCCTCTGAGTACTGTCCCACCTCCCCAAAACCCAAATGCCAATAGATCTGTCTGTCTGTCTGTAATTGCCTCTTTAAGGAAGTAAGGTGGGTCTGTAAAGGGTGTATTTCTGCCTTATGGCCAGCGTTTCCATGAAGCACTTTGTCGCTGACTAGGATAAAGTAATCAAGTAAAATTAAGTAAATTAAGTAAAAATCAAGAAATGTTAATAATGGTAACAAAAAAAGTGTTCCAATCCACTTGTTTAGGGGTTGGCTGGTTTTAAAGTATTCATTTATTTTAAAGACAATAATTTTGGTGTTTGGTTGGTGCTGCGATCTAATATGCAAAACCATCACTGCAGAGAGTTTGAGCTGGACGAGCAACCAGCAAGAGTTGTCTGCCTGAGGAAGGGAAGGTCGATAAGGAAATGCAAGATTAATAGCCTATGATTCATAGGGGACATAGCATGACTTTCTGAATTCAGTAGTGCTTTCTGTGAGATTCCAACACTGTAGGTGTACAGAAAGGGTTGACAACTCTCATGGTGTGCAATCAATGTCATGCACTTAGCAGGGCATCCTCAAGACTCCCAGTCACCCAAATTTTAACACCGGGAATCAGTTTATATTCGTACAGGTCAATGCCAGTCAACACACAGCATTACACTTTATCATATGCTCTAGCTCTGCTGCTTTATTGTTTTACATATATCAAGAATTCTGTTTAGCTCGTTTAGTATTCGTATTTAATTTCTGCTTTCTTATAATCCTGTCTTTGTCTTGTTTCATTTAGTCATGTAAATCCGGTTTCTATATGAGTAGTGGTTAGCCTTGTTAGCCTAGCCTAGCTTAGCCTCTCTGTTTTGGTTATATCATGGTGGTAAGCAGTAATTGGTGAACGGTAACTTCTTCTTTGTTGGCATTTGTTTGTGTTTTTGTAAATATAGCGCACTAGCATTTGTAGACCGGTGTGTGTTACAGCGACTAGCTTATGGCTCTCCTCAGTCAGTGCTGAGGTGGTACTTCTGCTAGAGGAATTGCAATTGGGAATTGGAAATGGATAGATCTAGGCAGTGTGACTGTAGTTTTATAGTTTCTTCATTTCTGTATTACAGGTCTTGTAATGATTGTGTCCCTGACTTGGTTTGCTTTTTTTCTTCATTTCATTTACTAGACAATCTTTACCATAGTGATAGAAGAGATGAGCTATTCATCCCTGTGAATTATTTAAAAAAATGCTTTTTAACACACTTTGACTTTTACAGGATGAAAGTTATAGTAATTTGTTCCAGATAAGATGAAAGCATGTCTTGCAATTAAAACTTTATTTAAACATTTTATTTTTGCATAGTTTTAAATGTTTCTACTAACTGAAAAGAAAAAAACTCTAAAATGTGACAGCTGATGTTTCCATGGCACTGTATCCAACTTTTTTAATTCATAAAAAGCCAAGTCAAATGCTTTAGCCAAAGAGATTATGCACCAAGGCACAATCTTAAGCAGTCAATCAGATGATAAACCTCTCTTGTGTCTCTGACCGGGCCACTTCATGTGGTCAGACACATCAGCTATGTGCCAGTTGGCTAGCCTAGCCTTTGGCACTAAACCCTCTTGGGATTGCCCTAGAATGCCCTGCTTGGCTGTCATGGTGACAGACAAGAGAGTATTTACAGCTCTGTTTTCTCTTGCCTCATATTCCTGGTCCTGCTGCTCCTCTCAGCACACAAGGCTTTTGGGGAGGGGTGCGTAAAGTTTTGTGGAGGCTTTTTTGTGGTCTGTATTCTAGGTTTATTTTTCCCTCTCTGGGTCTGTCTGTGTTGTGAATTACATTCGGTGGTTTATGGAGACTGACCAGGCAGGAGGTGGGAGCATGGGTTTGTTTAGATCTTTACAAGGTCCATCTGGACAGGTCTGCTACCCAATAAAGCATCAAAAGCAGACTGATATATATTCCGCACAGGGACTGAAAGTGAAGCAGGTGTGTTTCCGAGACAGCATTTCCATGCATAAACAAAAATACAAAGGCCACATTCTTGTCTAGTCACTTTTTACAATGAGGGAAAACAAGTATTTAACCGCCTTTGTTTCTGTTATTAATATACTTTCAGTATATATATATATATATATATCCACGTCAAATATACATGCAATGTCTTCAATGCATGCAATGCAGTTGTAGCCTAGCAATTAAGGTACTGGTACTAGACTATAATCAAAAGGTCTCTGATTCAAGTCCCACCACTGTCAGGTTGTTACTGTTGGACCCTTGAGCAAGACCCTTAACTCTAAATTGCTAAGACAGCATGCTTTCACAACACTGTAAGTCGCTTTGGATAAAAGCGGCTGCTAAATGCTGAAAGTGTACTAAATGAAAATGACATACTCAAACAAAAAAGAATGTATTTACAAACATTAAAAACAATATGTTAAATAAACCAAATTGATCAAAGGAAACATATCTATATTAAAAATTTTAAACAGTAAATCTGGTATTGAATATTTATTCTTGAGTCTTGAAGTTATTCCACCTGCTTTTATTATAAAAGATCTTATTGTTTGGAAAGATTTCATGTGACAGGTAGAAATGTTAAAAGCTTTGTAATGTTCCTAGAGACAATGGCCACTGGAAGATGTATTAATTTATATATAGGAAGATGGGAGCATCATGATATTTATGTATATCTAGTGTATATTTTTAAACTGAGTTGACAAGTTCCTGACCATTCTTAGCTGACACATAAACACAAGAAGAAAGTGCACTTGTCCAGGGGTTTACTAGTGGTCTGATGGATTTACTTTGTGGATTGTTGATGCAATTGTTTTGACTGGGATGTGTAAGGTGTTTGATATGGCTCACTTTTTTATTTAAGCATTGTTTAGTAATTTTATCACCATCTTATTGTTTTATTAAAATATCTGGTTCAAACTATTTAGCAAGTCTGCTTTAAAAAATGCCTCATGTGCATTGAGGACTGATTTGGCCACAAAATCAATTCAGAAACACTGTGAAGCCTAGACATTTTAATTATATTTAATACCTGTTTTTGTAAACTGTCACCCCAAAACCAGTTTACCCGGAATCAACATGCTTTAACAAGTAATCTGTGCGTGTGGTTTTAACGTCTGCCTCGTCAATGCATCAACACTTCATGTTGTGGTATGAAGATCACACCTTTTAGCTTGCATGCATGGATTCCCATGTTACATTTAAATGACAGAACCATTGCAGCGTAAATTTCTACAGTCTGATTCAAAGTAATAACCGAAACACAAACATGAGACGCTGCAATGTGACTCGAGCCCTGATTCATACTGAGTTAGTTTTAAATAAATGACAACATAACATTAACACATTTGCTGGTTTGCAGATTTAATGCAGATACGAGCTGACATGTACAGTAAAATATGGTCCTGCAAGCAATTTTATTAAAATTGAGTTTTACTGTAACAAGTACAAGCAGGGGAATTCAAACTCTGTGCAATCTTTGCATAAAGTGTAACAGAGGTCATTTAAAACCCAATCATTAAGGCCTAGTGCAACCACGAAATCTAAAAAAATCTGAACGGCTGTATGAGTTAGATCACAAGTCACTACACAATCTTATCATCCATCAAGGTCAGTGAGAGTCTCTAATCATGCTATTTCTCCAAAATAAACAAAAAAACTGTATATGTGATTGTTGAAATGGCAAAATAACAAGGAAGTGGGTATTAATAAAAATAAACAGTTTATTAGAAAGAGCTGTGGGGCGCAAGGTTAGGCTGTTTAGTCAAACATATTGTTTAATCAAGGCTGCACTTTTAAGGAAAAAGTGAAAACAGAAAGAATTCAACGAAAGCAAGAAATAAATATTGTTGTATGTTGTAATTAAGAATTAAATTATGTTGTATTTAGGGTGAAATGTTGGAGTAATTTCTAAATCTCACTGTAACACTTAGTATGCAGTACTGGCACTTCTGCGTTTTATTCTTTGGTGTATTGTGACTTTTTCTCGGGTACCAGCACGTCTTAGAAGCTGTCATTTCTCTCAACGAGTCTAGTACAAGTCTAGTTACGTTGATGTTAGTCGTGGTAACATTACTAATGTTAATTCAGAGTGTAATGCTTAATGATTTGCTGATGCATACGTCAACTTGTGAATAAGGGGAGTACCAGCACTTTTTTCACTTCAAACACTGTTTTGAAGCATAAATAAAACAGGGGTGCAGGGTCGCCACTGCTGCATGTGAGCTAAAATGTCATATTTTAAGTTAAAAAAAATTACCACTACTGTTAATGATGCTCTGTAGTAATCCCACTAATCTACAAGAGCACCTTTACCACCTTTTTCTTTACAGCTCATTGCCCATATTCATGCTTATACTGGCTCATTTCATATTGATGGTGAGCTCAGTGTACATGGCAAATCGCTTAAAATATGTTTGAAAATAGGTAACAGTGAATGATCAGCAACTAGGGAACTTCCAGCTGTGATAATGGTTAATGTGATATTTAATTACATGCAACGTTTGGTAGCTAAGGGGGTAGTGGGCTCATGCTATTTTCCAAATGTTGTCACTGTCAACTGACGAATTAGGCTTCACTTTGGACAGTAGTGTGCTTTAGGTATAAGATGTCCATAGCTTTTATACACCAATGTACTACTGTTGCACCTTATTCAGTGCTGTTGTTCCTCAAAAGAATTAGGTCATGCCCAGCAAAGTTAATTAGCTTGGTCGGACCAAATACTGGTTATACCAGAAGACAGCAAAAGGTGCTAGTCTTTGCCTAACAAGAGCAAAATAACTAAAGGTGGATTGGTAAGTCCCCAAAATGGAATTAAGTGAATAAATGGAGTGTGTTGCTTTGCAATGGACTAATGATTTGTCCAGGATGTATTCCTGCCTTGCACCCTATGCTTCTGTGGGGTATTAGACCCACCAGTGTAAAAAAGTAAGTGAAAATAAATACATGAATGAACTAAGAAATTGCAACGGCTTAGTTGATAAATATATTTGTTGCTTGTTCTGTTATTCCTTGATCTAAGGGGCTCAGATTTTTTATCACTTTATTCTACAGTTTTATATTTTTGTTTATTGAAGACTTCTGTAGTTTACATTTAACCCAGGCTTTTCCCTGCATCTCTGAAGTAAGACATCTGTCTCCTTGAATTTAATCACTGTCTAAAACAGCATTTGTGCTGTGTGTACATGCTGAACGATTGGGTGGTGAAATACAGTCTCCAAAAATAAAACTTGAACATTACACAAAATACGTGATCCGCATCGGTTATTATTCTTAAGCTGTGCTTTAGGGAACTTCAACATCTGGTTTTGGTCTTGAACTAAGGGAAATGTGAGATGGTTCTTCAAACATTTGCTGGTTTTCTTAAACAGACCCAGCTCTGATGGGAAACTATGCTCAGCAGATCTCCATCCTTTAAGCAGAGTGAAAATTATTAGAGAATCATTTATTCATTTGTTTGTATTAACTGGTTTATCCAGGTCAGTCATGGTGGGTTTACAGTTTTTCATGAGAACACTGGGTACAAGAAGGAAATATTAGAGTTGTACAGCAGAGAGAAAATATGAGACCCTGGAGCTGTGTAGCACCAACACTCCATACTGCCCCACTGTGCCTACATTACATTACATTACAAATAATTACAAAGTAATTACATTTAATGTTTAGTCCCCAAAGTATTTTATTATTAACTGTCTCTGATTGTAAACTAGTCCAAGGTCTTTAAATACTTTACTTACATTTAATTAGGAAAAGTGATTTTAGACTTTCCATGGGAATTTGGTGTGTTTATTTTTAAGTCAAATGAACATTTATGAGCCCAGTAAATGATGTTGGATGAGAAGGTTTTGCTTATGATCAGCAATTTAAGTCATACCAAAGGTGTTTAATGGGGTTCAGATCAGGACTCTGTTCCTTATAAAGTCATGGGAAAATGACATGCTGCCTAGGTTAGGCCACCCCTCAAAACTAGGTCAAAGTTAAAGTTGGTATCCTACCTCACTCTCCTAAGAATAAGGTAATGACCAGCAAAGTTAGTTAGCTTGGTCGGACCAAATACTGGTTATGCCAGAAGACAGCGAAAGGTGGTCATTTTGCCACCAAGACAAAGACTAAAAAGAGCAAAATATATAAAGGTGGATTGGTAATTTACCAAGATCTTTGCTTAGTCTTATGAAGTCATTGGAAAATGACATGCTGCCTAGGTAAGGCCACCCCTCAAAACATAGGTCAAAGTTAAAGTTGGTATCCCAGGATCCATTCTACCTCACTCTCTTTCTAGATTATAGACCAACTTGCAGAATCAGTGGCTGTAAGTGAGGATCATGTTAATGGTACTTCAACTATTAAACACAATTTCAGGAAAAGTTTGAACATTTTGTAAAATGCAAAACAAACAAAAATCTGAGATTTGTTAGTTTTCTTGAAGTTTTATTTAAATAAATCGAATTTGATGTCTACAACACACTTAGAAATGGAATATTAAGCCATGCTGTTATAGTGCATTTAGAATGAGGCTTGGCATTGGCTTTTCAAAATAACTACTATTTATTAAACTGTTAACTATTATTATTACTAACTAAATAACAATGGACTTTCTGGGAACAGATATTGACTTGATAGCAGCATATATCTCTTTAAAATCCCAATAAATCCCAGGCACAATCCCAATTATGGGATTGATGCATTGAGTAACTAACTATAATGATTGTCCTAGAGTACACATGGACAAAACAGTCAAATATAAAAAGCTAACTGATTTAACCTTTTGGTACCATGATGGGCCAGACACTTAGCTGGTCGTAGAGTTCAAGTTGGTCAAGCAAAACAACAAAAGGAGTGGACTAGCAGCAGCTGAGACCGGCTGGAATTGGGTTGCAACCCTGTAGATATGCAGATAGAGCTTCACAGCTGATTGTGAATCTGCAGGCATGCCCATGCATGCCTGAAACAAGCAGCTTCAGTCCTAACAGCTGAGACATGCCACTAGGCCCCTCTTCAAAATAAAATGAGTGGCACACCCTGCCCCCCTCAGGGTTAACTAGGTGACTGATGAAATAGTCTATATGTGTAAAAGATTTATGGTACTCAAGCTGGAACTCTGTCATAATGATTAGTAAGAAGAAAGGTGTTTGTGTGTGGTGCTCCTGAGTGTGTATATGGGAATGTGTATATGGGAATGTGTGTGGGAATTCACTTGAACTTGTGTCCTCAGCAGGACATAAACAACATGCATTGAGTGGTGAGGCAGTGTGTGCTAGAACAGCTGTGATATGACAAACACAAACACACACACACTTTGAAAGTTTGGAAAATTCTAAAGTTTAATAGGGAGCTGTCAAATAGAACATGCAGCATGAGGATTGGCGGCCCCACACCACCCATATATGTGAAGGAGTAAGTGAATGTGTAAGCATGTGTTGCCCTGCTAGGAACTGGAATTACTGGATGCCAAACCAAGTTAAAATGTTAAGTAAAAAAGAATACTGAAAGACTGAAAATAAACTTTACAGTGGAGTTTGAATAATAATGAATACACTACAGTGCCAAAAGTACGCAAACACCCCTCTTAATTATTGAGTTTCAATGTTTTAGCCAAGCCCATTGCTAACAGGTGTGTGCCCTGTTCACAAAGCATCTATAAAGACACAGTTTAACAAGCTTGGTTTAGATGAACTTCAATGACCTGCACAGAGCCCTGACCTCAACCAAATTAAACACCTTGATAATAAATGATGGTGTTACTTGTGAGCCAGGTCTTGGCCAACATTAGTAACCGACCTCACAAATGCTCTTTTGACTGAAGGGCCACAAATGCCTAAAGACAAACTTAAGAATAATGTGAGGGGAAGGTTCACCTCCATATTATTAATCAAGGTTTTGAAACAGGATATTTAACAAGCTCGTGTTTAGATGTTTACATACTTTGGGCCTATCTATTGACATCTGTCTAATGCCCCAGTTGCTGACCCTCTGTACTCTAGGTCTTCCAAGATGAAGATGTTCTGTGAATAATAATTCAATGAATTGAGCACTAACCCCTGCTTATAACATTCATTCCTCCACTGCAGCTTCCAAAGCCTTTTCTGATGTCTGGTTCAATGCTGCAGTGCTTTCATTATAGCCCCTTCCTTTTCTTTTTAAGACAGAGAAAAGGAGACTGATAGGAAGCCTGAAGGTAGCAGGAATAATTCAGCACTCACTGACTTGCTCCCTTAAGCATTTGGAAAGAAAAGAGATAGTTAGAGAGGTTGGCACACAAGCATAAGGCCAATACACTTAGTGTTATTTACATTCTGAAGAGTTCTTTTAAATAGGGAACTCACATGAATACAGTCTCTGACTAGAATATTTGCAATGGAATAGACTGCAGTTGGATTACCAGTTTAAAATTCAATAAATATTTACTATGCCCCAGTTTACTGACATTAACACACCTGACTGCTGTCAAATGGGGTTTTTGATAGTTTGTCAGAGGCAAAAATATAGTATAATATTAAAATATAGAACGTACTACTCTAAGTTATTCTAAAACAGCTCTACATACATCCTGGCCTAGACCCCTAATGAAAGAATAGCATAAGAAAACTTCATAAAAGTAAGCTGGTAGAAACCTTGAGAGAAATCAGGTACGTGCTATAGATATAGGAAACTATTTTTACTTATTAAGTGGCATTAGTAAATAGTGCTTTACATAATGTTATAGTCTATTTCAATCTAATGTTTTAGTGTCTGTTCTGTACTCTTATAGTACCCAGGCAGGATTACCAAACGTAGCTGAAGTAGTTGGTAGTAGTATAGATCAATTGATAATTAAAACATTAACCGCATACAGAATCAAGTGTCAATAAAAATGGTGAAAAGTGAATGTAGAATGATATTTAACAATACCATAGGTTTAAGTGGTCAAAAAGTGTCGTGTTTGTTATGGGGAGGTAAATAAAGCATTTAGGTTTGGTGTCAACTCTGTGCCAATCAGCCTTTTTGGAATAGTAAGCTACATGGGCAGCTGTAGCCTAGTGGTTAAGGTACTGAACCACTGCCAGGTTGCCACTGCTGGGCCCTTGAGCAAGGACCTTAACCCTTAATTGCTTAGATTGTATACTGTCACAACTGTACGTCGCTTTGGACAAAAGCATCTGCTAAATGCCGAAAATGTAAATGTAAATATATGACAGTTGCAGCTCTGTTATGATTTAGGAAAAGTGTGTCTGTAATCCAAAGATGGCACACCCATAACCCATACTACTTTGGGTATACAGCACCACTGAGCCAACCCAATTGAAATAAAGAGGCTAATGTTAAATACTATATTTAAGGTTGCAATATGGGCTCATAAATCACAAAACCCAACTCAGATGTACTTTAACTTCGTTTTTAACCAAGTTTATGCAACAACAGTAAATATGCAGTTTGTGTAGCTGTGTGCTCTCGAAGTAGATCTGTGCAGTGATGTCACTGCTGGAGCTGTAATTCATTTCCTGTTCACTTTTCCATGTCCACTTCTGCCATGAATCAGCCTACAGCTGTCCCCTCGAGCCAGTTACATAACTACTATCCAGAGACCACCCCCACCACATTGTCTACTCACACGTCTACAAAGAAAAAGACTGAGAGATGGAGAGAAAGAAAGAGAGAGAGACTACATTTTTTCTTCACAGATAATTCAGCAGGAGATCAGGCAGGCTTAAAGTTAGAACCCTCCCATGCTAGGATTCTCTGTGTGGGTCTTTTTAAAAGGTCTGGACTTTATAATACACCCCCCCCCCCCCCCCCACACACACACACACTGCACACACTATACTGCATTGACAGAAAGCACAAAACTTCAAGCCTGTAAACCTTTTCCATTCTGCCTCCATTTTTGGCTTTGCTAGTTAGACACACAGCAGAGCAAGAGACTCTCAGCAGAGCAGAGATTTGCATTTAAAAGCAAAGCTGTAAACATTTAAGATTTTAATGCAGACATGGGGCATTACTGTAAGTCAGACGATCAAGTAATAGCAAATCCAGATAGCTACCCTTTGGCATGCTGCATAACCTTGTTCCTTTTTAGCACTTTTCCATTTACATAATGAATTTGTGATTTTCATTCTTATCATATAGAAACTTTGCTTTATGAATGCTTAAAAAGATACAGACTTAGCTGAAATTATTACTAATTTATCTCATTCCAGAGCCTCAGTGTTTGACATAGCTGATACTTTGCCTACTTCATCCCCCAACACTAGCTAGCTTTCCAGAGCAATGTGTGCGTCATCAGCAGGTTAATAAATCCCCCTCTGAAATAATATTTATGAGAGGAGGCGTTTATATGGCCTGCAGCATCAGAGACGGAGGGGGAAGGTGGAGGCAGTAAAGGTCAGAGAGCAAATCATCAGGTTGCGCACATCTGGAGAGAAGATTCTCTAGCTTTCAATGCTGGCGTCTATACAGCTCAGATCAGACACAACGGCTGAACAAAAGGACAACCGCTAATGTAATCTAAGCCAGATAGATACATATCCATCCTAGGCTTTGAACTGTTATAGGATCTGACGTAAATAAATTCAACTACTACATCAGACACACAAGTAAAAAATGATTCTGTAACAATCACAAGCCCCATAATGCCCTTCACACCACCTTACCATCCACACCTGTTGCTCATCCAAGACCTAATATCCATCCTTTCATACAGTGCTCCTCTTTAATAACTTATGGCACAGTACTGCACTATTTCCTTGTGCTCTAGCTATGCTGGTTTTCCAAGTTCCTTAAGTGTTGACTAGTGGTATTTCTGTTCAGGTGGTGTAGTATTTGTCCTTGGTTTCTAAATATAGCAGTTTTATTTACCATATGTTTACCTTGCTTAGCTAGGCATAGTTCTTAGTCTAGTCTCTGTTCTCTGTGTTAGCTTAGTTCAGTGTTGGCATATTTATTAGCTTAGTTGTTTATACTACTTGTTAGCTCAGCTTAGCATTTCTCTAGATAGTAGTTTCTATAGTTTAGTCCTTGTCCTTTGGCAAAATTTGAAATATTCATTTTTAAAAATGGTACCTGGCACAGCATCTTAATTTTCGTCCAAGATAAATTAATAATAACACTTTGATTTAATAGCTTTGCCTAAATGAAACAGAACAACATTTTAAATATTAATTCTACAGTCATAGCCCCTTGGTGCAATGTCTAAAACTGTTCAAGAGACTCTTTATTGTCATTTAAGCTATACAAGTACATATTAAAGCGAAACAACGTTCCTCCAGGACCAGGGTGCAGCATAAGTGCAACAAACAAAAGTGCAAGACAATACAATATACAGTGCAGATAAACAACAGTACAATAAATAAAAAAAGACATTTCTAATCTAAAAAGTAATTAAGGAAGACAAGACTAGAGACAATTGTTGGTCAGTACATGGTTCTGAGTAAATGATGGGTGAGGTAGAAAACATATTCTGATATGCAGTTAGCAGCGTAGGGTTTTTTGGCAATGTGTACACATTTTACTTGCACATATTAAGGTTCTGTTATACTGTAGTACATATGGATATACAGGGTGGGCCATTTATATGGATACACCTAAATAAAATGGGAATGGTTGGTGATATTAACTTCCTGTTTGTGGCACATTAGTATATGGGAGGGGGGAAACTTTTTTGAAGACGGGTGGTGACCATGGCGGCCATTTTGAAGTCGGCCATTTTGGATCCAACTTTAGTTTTTTCAATGGGAAGAGGGTCATGTGACACATCAAACTTATTGAGAATTTCACAAGAAAAACAATGGTGTGCTTGGTTTTAACGTAACTTTATTCTTTCATGAGTTATTTACAAGTTTCTGACCACTTATAAAATGTGTTCAAAGTGCTGCCCATTGTGTTGGATTGTCAATGCAACCCTCTTCTCCCACTCTTCACACACTGATAGCAACACCGCAGAAGAAATGCTAGCACAGGCTTCCAGTATCCGTAGTTGCAGGTGCTGCACATCTCGTATTTTCACAGCATAGACAATTGCCTTCAGATGACCCCAAAGATAAAAGACTAAGGGGGTCAGATCGGGAGACCTTGGGGGCCATTCAACCGACCAATCCACTTTCCAGGAAACTGTTCATCTAGGAATGCTCGGACCTGACACCCATAATGTGGTGGTGCACCATCTTGCTGGAAAAACTCAGGGAACGTGCCAGCTTCAGTGCATAAAGAGGGAAACACATCATCATGTAGCAATTTCAAATATCCAGTGGCCTTGAGGTTTCCATTTATGAAGAATGGCCCCACTATCTTTGTACCCCATATACCACACCATACCATCAATTTTTGTGTTCCAACAGTCTTGGAGGGATCTATCCAATGTGGGTTAGTGTCAGACCAATAGCGGTGGTTTTGTTTGTTAACTTCACCATTCACATAAAAGTTTGCCTCATCACTGAACAAAATGTTCTGTGTAAACTGAGGGTCCTGTTCCAATTTTTGTTTTGCCCATTCTGCAAATTCAGTGCGCCGATCTGGGTCATCCTCGTTGAGATGCTGCAGCAGCTGGAGTTTGTAAGGGTGCCATTTGTGAGTAGCTAATATCCGCCGAAGGGATGTTCGACTGATGCCACTCTCCAGTGACATGCGGCGAGTGCTACGCTGTGGGCTCTTGCTGAATGAAGCTAGGACAGCCACTGATGTTTCTTCATTAGTGACAGTTTTCATGCGTCCACATTTTGGCAAATCCAACACTGAACCAGTTTCACGAAACTTGGCAAGCAGTTTGCTAACTGTAGCATGGGAGATGGGTGGTCTCGTAGGGTGTCTTGCATTGAAATCTGCTGCAATGACCCGGGTACTGCGTTCACCAGACATCAACACAATTTCTATCCGCTCCTCATGTGTTAACCTCTGTGACATGTCAATGGCTGTAAACAAAGAGAAGCTTGTAAATAACTCATGAAAGAATAAAGTTACGTTAAAAACAAGTTTGATGTGTCACATGACCCTCTTCCCATTGAAAAAACTAAAGTTGGATCCAAAATGGCCGGTCACCAAACATCTTGAAAAGTTTTCCCCCTCCCATATACTAATGTGCCACAAACAGGAAGTTAATATCACCAACCATTCCCATTTTATTTAGGTGTATCCATATAAATGGCCCACCCTGTAGTATGATGATATTTTTACTTAAAGTTGCACTACATGCACCCAGTATAGATCAAATAGTAGAAAGGCCTACAAAGGCAGTTGGAGAGTGGATTGCATGTCACCAAGCATCTGTCTAAAATGCATGGAATGAGTGGTGATTGTGCAGCAGCCAATCAGGGTATAAGGCAGTCAGCTTGGGGCAAGTCACATATTATTTAAAAGTTCAGAAAGAGTATGATGGACTGAGATAGGTCAGTCTCATTAGACCAGTTGTTTCTAGTCAACAAATTTGGTTTTAAATGTTATCATGTTGAGTGTCTGCACAATGGTGAAAACACAAACCTTTTTAAAATAAAACTAGAACACCATGGTAAAAAATGTATCCAGGAGGGGTACATGAATAATCATTTAAAGCCCATCACTACTACTGTTCACTTATACCAGTGGAGAAGGTCCTTGAATCGATTCCCAGGTGGAGCGGTCCAGGTCCTTTGTGTGTGTGCATGTTCTCCCCATGTCTGCGTGGGTTTCCTCCCACAGTCCAAAGACATGCAAGTGAGGTGAATTGGAAATGCAAAATTGTCCATGACTGTGTTTGACATTAAACACTTGATGAATCTTGTGTAACCAGTAACTACCTGTCCTGTCATGAATGAACCAATGTGTGTAAAACATGATGTTATAATCCTAATAAATAAATAAATATACCAATAGAAGTTTTTGAATAGCCAATCCACCGGCTGGTATATTTAGAAGGAAACCATTTATTTATTTCATTTTATGTCAGGTTCACGCTTTCTTACATACATGGCAAGATAGGTTAGAGTTCTTTGGTTATGTTAAGGCCACCTGGAGTAAACCTGGCAAATTCCACATAGACATTAAGTGGACATGCAGATAAAAACAGGGGATTTTAAAGCTATGAAGAACCACCACGACCTGCTGCTCATATGAAACTAAATCTGTAAAATAAAATGTCAGCAGTTGCAGTCATTCTTTTCTGCAGCTTTCCAGATGTCCTTCAGCACATCAATCCAAACCAAAAATAACCCAGAATTTACAAAAGCTAAGAGGGAAACAGATTCTTCCAGATGAACCAAGTTATCACAGTTTACAATATTCACACACGACTCTCCAAACAAGTCAGAAGTAATTTTTCATGGGCGGAATTCTGACTAACACACTCGGTATGCACCTTATTTATGAACCCATGGAGCCATGTTAAAAAAGATGTTTCAGCTCGAACTTTACCAGCTGTGTGGCACAGGCTTCAAAAAGCCTCTGTAGTCCCAAAATAATCTAAGTCTCCTGACATATCTTATAATAATGGTCTGAAGCATATTCAAGATTTTGAGAGCATGTTCAAGATCAGTATAATTTTAGCACGGGAAACTAATTCAACTGAGTTATGTAACTGATTTTAAGATTTTATTTCTTGTATGAAGGTACAGACATGCAGCAGTACTGCCACAGACCCAGGGACATAAAAAAGTTGGTTTAATCTTTGCTTTCTTACAATTTTGTCTAGGTGGCAGTCTGCAGCTGGACACTGGTGACTGGCATTTATGGGCAAACACTATAAACGTTGTCAGTATTACTGAACATTTCTCACATTAAGTCATTTACTATAATTAAACAAAACATACAAAAGACACAACATATTTTTAAATCATTATTTCATTTATTTAAGTTATCCTAACACCATTGTAAACAATTAACTGCCATATTAATTACTTAATCAGCAAAATTTTACAATTTCTTTGTTCAGTTTACCTAATTGACATGCTGGATTCTGGAATATTAATGGAATATAAATTTTAAAGTATATTTAGCCATGTATTAAAAAGTAGAGCTGGAACAAACAATTTATGCCTAGCAGTATGTCTACCACATGGTGAAAGAAAAATATTATATTATTTTATATATATATATATATATATATATATATGAAATTTGTTGAGGGGGGCACAATTTTTTTTTGCACTGGGGCCCATGAGCTCCTAGTTACGCCACTGCTGCAATTAATTCAATTTCAATAGTGCTGCAATAAATTTTAATTTGAGCAGACATTTTTACAAGAATTACATCCAGTTTGTCTTTGTTTATGGGACCTGAGTTTGCTAGGTGTGAGTGGAACATGCCATCTGATCACTCATGGCATGTGTATTTGTTTAGCTTGAATGATCAGTTTTGTTTGTTCCTTTGCTGATGTTTATTTGTTTATTTATTAGAATTTAACGTCATGTTTTACACACCTTGGTTACATTCATGACAGGACAGGTAATTACTGGTTACACAACATTCATCAGTTCACAAGTTTAACGTCAAACACAGCCATGGACAATTTTGTGTCTCCAATTCACCTCACTTGCATGTTTTTGGACTGTGGGAGGAAACCGGAGCTCCTGGACAAAACCCACGCAGACAGGGGGAGAACATGCAAACTTCACACAGAAAGGACTCGGACCACCGATTACATATAAAAAAACAAAACAAATGAAAGCTTACAAAATATAAACCTCATCACTCACACATAATTTCAGTTGTGCACAATACACTAGCATCAGAACACTAACAGTTACCAACAATTTTGTATAGGATTTCTTCAAGTGCAATTTTCTGCATCACAGTTTCTAATTTACCTACGTTTAAACAAACACAAAGCAAAGAAACAAAGCTATAAACGCTTGCAAATGTAAAAACTTTTTTAAGTAGTAATGTAGCACAGAAAGATAAATATAGATACGATTTGAAGTAATTTAGACAAACACTGTACATTTGTTAAGCAACTTTGGTTATCACTGTAAAACCACAAATACATACCTCTCAGCTTTGAACAGTATTTGGCTTGACCTTAGACCTGACCCATCCCTCCCACCTGATTAAAAAGGCCTCCATTCTTTTGGAAAGATTCTTTGACCGTGTCTCTGGGAATGTTTGCCCATTTAATCAGCACACCATTTCTGAGGTCAGTACTGATGTTGTATAAGAAGGCCTTGCTCACAATTTTCCAATCCACCCCAAAAGCTTTTGAATGGGGTTAGGCTCAGGGCACTGTGAAGGCCACTGAAGTTCCTTTTAGTATCTGTGCCCTGACTTAAGATAAGATAAGATATACTTTATTGTCACTTTAGAAAATAGTCCCCACTCTTATCCCCTCTGAAATAATTATTGGATCCACAGTGCTAAATGTCTACCTCAGTGCACCTCTACATTCATGCATGCATACATACAGTGTATCACAAAAGTGAGTACACCCCTCACATTTCTGCAAATATTTCATTATATCTTTTCATGGGACAACACTATAGACATGAAACTTGGATATAACTTAGAGTAGTCAGTGTACAACTTGTATAGCAGTGTAGATTTACTGTCTTCTGAAAATAACTCAACACACAGCCATTAATGTCTAAATAGCTGGCAACATAAGTGAGTACACCCCACAGTGAACATGTCCAAATTGTGCCCAAATGTGTCGTTGTCCCTCCCTGGTGTCATGTGTCAAGGTCCCAGGTGTAAATGGGGAGCAGGGCTGTTAAATTTGGTGTTTTGGGTACAATTCTCTCATACTGGCCACTGGATATTCAACATGGCACCTCATGGCAAAGAACTCTTTGAGGATGTGAGAAATAGAATTGTTGCTCTCCACAAAGATGGCCTGGGCTATAAGAAGATTGCTAACACCCTGAAACTGAGCTACAGCATGGTGGCCAAGGTCATACAGCGGTTTTCCAGGACAGGTTCCACTCGGAACAGGCTTCGCCAGGGTCGACCAAAGAAGTTGAGTCCACGTGTTCGGCGTCATATCCAGAGGTTGGCTTTAAAAAATAGACACATGAGTGCTGCCAGCATTGCTGCAGAGGTTGAAGACGTGGGAGGTCAGCCTGTCAGTGCTCAGACCATACGCCGCACACTGCATCAACTCGGTCTGCATGGTCGTCATCCCAGAAGGAAGCTGACGCACAAGAAAGCCCGCAAACAGTTTGCTGAAAACAAGCAGTCCAAGAACATGGATTACTGGAATGCCCTGTGGTCTGACGAGACCAAGATAAACTTGTTTGGCTCAGATGGTGTCCAGCATGTGTGGCGGCACCCATGGTGAGAAGTACCAAGACAACTGTATCTTGCCTACAGTCAAGCATGGTGGTGGTAGCATCATGGTCTTGGGCTGCATGAGTGTTGCTGGCACTGGGGAGCTGCAGTTCATTGAGGGAAACATGAATTCCAACATGTACTGTGACATTCTGAAACAGAGCATGATCCCCTCCCTTCGAAAACTGAGCACCTGTGGCGCATCCTCAAGTGGAAGGTGGAGGAGCACAAGGTGTCTAACATACACCAGCTCCGTGATGTCATCATGGAGGAGTGGAAGAGGATTCCAGTAGCAACCTGTGCAGCTCTGGTGAATTCCATGCCCAGGAGGGTTAAGGCAGTGCTGGATAATAATGGTGATCACACAAAATATTGACACTTTGGGCACAATTTGGACATGTTCACTGTGGGGTGTACTCACTTATGTTGCCAGCCATTTAGACATTAATGGCTGTGTGTTGAGTTATTTTCAGAAGACAGTAAATCTACACTGCTATACAAGTTGTACACTGACTACTCTAAGTTATATCCAAGTTTTATTTCTATAGTGTTGTCCCATGAAAAGATATAATAAAAATATTTGCAGAAATGTGAGGGGTGTACTCACTTTTGTGATACACTGTACATACACTCACACACAGTGCCATTAAAACACATGTGAACGTGTGTTTAAAAAATAACATCTATATATTTACATACAGTATCACTTTCTGATTCACTTTTTGAGATCTGTACAAAACCATGCTTTAGCCACTCATAAGTACACAATAAGTATTTTGCAAAAATCATCAAAATTCCAAAACTTGCCAATAATGTTATTATTGTTAGTAATCTGTTGTTAATAGTTCATATTTGGCCATGTGTTTTAGATTAGTAAGTGAATTCACCAGAAGAGCAGAGCTTTCAGATCATAAAAGGAGCTGTGCTGGTAAAATTCATACTTCTGACTCACATTTTTCCTTCTTTTTTCCCCATTTGAAAGATAAATTTAGTTTTGAATAATGGTAACCAGTTTCACAGCTTGCAGACTCACCAGATTGACAGATCAAGGTCAGGTGTGACAAACTTGGGAATTTAAACTGAAGGGGGCCCAGGGGGTGCACTGATAGCAACCATTAGCCTGTCAGGGCTGAACCTGAGCCAATATAAAAAATGGTTATAGAGCTACAGGAGTCTGCTTTTAGCTAAACTTACTTCTAAAACTCACTTACTGGCCTAGCCAAAATAACAGCTTTAAAGTGTCACTGCATTTGTGCAAGAGCCATCACATTTTAAGAGTACAGAGTTGTTAGATCCATCCATAAAATCCATAAATAGAATGGAATAAAAAGTTAATAATGTAAAAAAAAACTGTCAAAAACTGAATGACTATCCATTAAGCTTTGATACACTAACAAGCCAATTGGCAATATAAATTTATCCTCTAGACCTTCATCAGTGGTCACAGGACGCTGCCCACAGGGCGCTGTTGGCTGGATATATTTTTGGTCGGTGGACTATTCTCAGTCCAGCAGTGACAGTGATATGTTTAAAAACTCCATCAGCGCTGCTGTGTCTTATCCACTCATACCAGCACAACACACACTAACACACCACCACCACCATGTCAGTGTCACTGCAGTGCTGAGAATGATCCACCACTCAAATAATACCTGCTCTGTAGTGGTCCTGGGAGAGTCCTGACCATTGAAGAACGTCATAAAAGGGGGCTAACAAAGCATGCAGAGAAACAGATGGACTACAGTCAGTAATTGTAGAACTGCAAAGTGCTTCTACATGGTAAGTGGAGCTGATAAGATGGACAGTGAGTGTAGAAACAAGGAGGTGGTTTTAATGTTATGGCTGATTGGTGTGCATTGGAAGGTGACTATGTTTATTAAGAATTTAATCCTTTTTCTACAGAGTTAAATACTTTTCCGCACCTTTTTTAACTTTATGATTTACCACCCTGAACTTTGCACAGTTTTAAATGAACTAATCTGACCAGCCTGAGACTTTTTCTTTAGCTATGTAATAAAAGAAACATTAGTTTTATGGCGATGATGTAATTTAATGTTCATTTTAAAATGTAGCCTCGGGATGCATCAACAGGAATGAGTCAAAGTCTGAATCCATACTACCTGGTTTTACTAAGCAAAATGGAGACAACCAATTAGAGGAGAAGACGTTCAGCATGGTGAATACTAGATTTGTACCAGCCCAAAGCAATCCATAACAAATACAAAACACAACTATGTAAAATAAACAGTACACACAGAAACAGCACATTGTACAAACCCCAGCCCCACACACTTCAGAACAAATGAACACACATAAAACTATTAAACTAACCATAACCTCCACAATATTATAACTATCTACAAATCAGAGTCATTTTGTATGTAGAGCTTTTATACACCAACAGCAAAATACACTGCCTGGCCAAAAAAATGTCACCACCTGGATTTAACTAAGCAAATAGGTAAGAGCCTCCCATTGGATAATTACTGCATGGGTGATTATGTTTCAGCTGGCAACAAGTTATTTAACCCTAACTGATGCAGTTGAGTAGCTTCTAATTTGTTAAATAACCATGTCTAAAGACACATCCTGTGGTCATGGAGAAGATGTTAATCTGTTTCAGAAGGGACAAATTATTGGCATGCATCAAGCAGAGAACCATCTAAGGAGATTGCTGAAACTACTAAAATCGGGTTAAGAACTGTCCAATGCATTATTAAAAAGTGGAAGGACAGTGGGGAAACATCATCTTCGAGGAAGGAATGTGGTCGGAAAAAAATCTTGAATGATCATGATCAGCGATCACTTAAACATTTGGTGAAATAAAATGGTAGAAAAACAACAGTAGAACTCAGGGATATGTTTAATAGTGAAAGTAAGAGCATTTCCACATGCACAATGCGAAGGGAAATCAAGGGATTAGGACTAAACAGCTGTGTAGCCTTAAGAAAACCACTTGTCAGTAAGGCTAACCGGCAAGAACGGCTTCAATTTTCTAAGGAGCATAAAGATTGGACTTTGGAGCAATGGAAGAAGGTCATGTGGTCTGATGAGGCCAGATTTACCCTGTTCCAGAGTGATGGGCGCATCAGGGTAAGAAGAGAGACGGCTGAAGTGATGCACCCATCATGCCTAGTGCCTACCGTACAAGCCTGTGGGGGCAGTGCTATGATCTGGGGTTGCTGCAGTTGGTCAGGTCTAGGTTCAGCAACGTTATGTGCCCAAAGAATGAGGTCAGCTGACTACCTGAATATACTGAACAACCAGGTTATTCCATCAATGGATTTTTTCTTCCCTGATGGCACGGGCATATTCCAAGATGACAATGCCAGGATTCATCGTGCTCAAATTGTGAAAGAGTGGTTCAGGGAGCATGAGACATCATTCTCACACATGGATTGGCCACCACAGAGTCCAGAACTGAACCCCATTGAGAATCTTTGGGATGTGCTGGAGAAGACTTTGCCCAGTGGTCCAAATCTCCCATCATCAATACAAGATCTTGGGGAAAAACTAAAAAAAAACTAATGCAACTCTGGACAGAAATAAATGTTGTGACATTGAAGAAGCTTGTGGAAACGATGCCACAGCAAATGTGTGCCGTAATCAAAGCTAACGGCGGTCCAACAAAATATTAGAGTGTGTGACCTTTATTTTGGCCAGGCAGTGTATAATGAATGTTATACACAGTGAGTGTGGCTAAAACAGCTGAAAGCCTAAATGAAAGCAGTGTAGATCCACAAATGCTTTGTTGTGTGTCGATATTTTATACCTATGTTATAAAAAAAATTCCAAGACTGTCAAAACTAACTAAAATGTGCTTCAGTTGGAGGCTAATCATAGTTCTCTTAATTGAGACATCAGTATGACTGGACTGGGCAGCAAACCTCAGCTCCATAGATTTGGCATTTTAATTATTATATTGTGTTTATGAAGGTAGGACTATTGTGTTATGCATTGTAGATCTTACAGTGTGGTGCCTGGTGAATAGCCTGGTTCATTCAATACTAGAATATAATTAACTGGTTATTAACTTAATAACACTGAGCTTGTGTGTCAGCACCTTTGTTTGTTTGTTTTATTGGGATTTTAATGTCATATTTTACAAGTTGGTTACATTCATGACAGGAACGGTAGTTACTCATTACTCAAGGTTCTTCAGTTAAGAAGGTTATATCAAACACAGTCATGGACAATTTTGTATCTTTAATTCACCTCACTTGCATGTTTTTGGACTGTGGGTAGAAACCGGCGCTCCCGGAGGAAACCCACGCAGACACGGAGAGAACACGCAAACTCCATACAGAAAGGACCCGGACCGCCCCACCTGGGGATCAAACACAGGACCTTCTTGCTGTGAGGCGACAGTGCTACCCACCGAACCACCGTGCTGCCCGTCAGCACCATTGAAATAAATGTTTCCCTATTTAATCTACAATGCAAAAATCATATTGTCTGTTGTTTCTACTTTGTAAATGGACCGGAAAATGTGAATTTCAAATGTACTTATGTTACTGTAGACCAGGTCTAATTCCTCTTCTTATTAAAGGTAATGATGAACAAGGAAGAGGGAAATTATAAGATTGGAGTGAAGGACATTGTGTTCTTTCTCTAGCATGGCTCCAGGAGATAAAAAGCCTGTCTATTTCTGTCAGATCACCGGTTACAGCTTAGACATTTTCTTCTTTATCGTGTAGTCTCAACCAAACGTCCCCAGCGTAGCGACACACAGATCCTAACACACATACACTTACTCAGTCACACACGTGTACACACACACACACACACACATACACACACAGCTGAAGCATCAATACACAAAGAGCCTCTAAGAGATGGAGCAGAGCGGCTCCCACAAAGCCCTCCGAACAGAGCTGTGATTCATCCTCTTATCGGCTTCTAGGGGCCTATGAATGGGCTGCTTCAGAGGAGCAGGGATTCTGGGTAATCTGACTCGCTGCAGTTTATCTCTGAGGTTAGGGGGAGGATGGACTCAGGAGGCGCTGGCTTTGGATGAAGAGGTCAGAAGAAGAATCCAGGCTCTTTGGGGAAGCTGGCCTTGCTGGGGTTTGACAGCTGTGGCTAAAACTGTGTGAGGTAACCCTGCTGGGCCACAGATGTTTATAGGAACAGGAAGCGGCATAAAAGCGAAGAGGGGATCTGACTCTTCCCTCACTGCCCCCTACCCCACCAGGTGGACAAACCTAGATCCTTGCTGAGGAGCCAGAACCAGATCGGTCAGATAACTTCCCCTCTCAGGGCACATCGCTCAGCACACAAGGGGAATATGGGAAACTGGCCACAACAAAACACCCTGGTTAAGTCAACATTTTCCATGCACATGGACTTCCACCTCTGAATGTGCAGGACACTTTTGTTCCAGGGGCTATACTACAGAAACATCCCAATCCTGATATCCAATCTTTTCTGATAGGTTACAATAGCAATAACAATTTAGATCCCATTTATAAGTTTTTAAATAAGTACAGTGGTACAGCTAGTAGATTGGATGCTGTACAGCAAAATGGGTCATACATTGCTTCCAGTCACTGTCTGTGCAAAGTTTAACATGACCTGCCCATGTCTGCATGTGTTTCCCCTGGCTGCTCTGGCTGCTATTAATTGCCCATAGGTGTAAGTAAGTGAACATGTGAGCAAGTGATGCCCTGAGATTCATAGGCGCCCTAGCCTAGGGTTCATTACTGTCTTTATAGGATGCAGGGCCGGAGTGGGCCCCCTTTTCAGCCCGGGAGTTTCATTCCCAAACCCGGCCCACTTTTTCCATGGAGGAGGAATTTGAATAAATAAAACAGCAGCTAGCTCTAACAATTCCTTTTTATTGGGTATAAGTTCAGGTATATGTTGGTAAGTTAACAGAAAACACTTGACTTAAACATGTTTAATTTAAATCAGATAAAGATTTAAAAGGTAAAAAATGTTATAAAGATGAAAACGTATTTACATTTGTACAGGAGCAATAAGTTGAAATAAAAATAATTTGAAATTAAAATTGCATGTCTTCCCCACAGAGAGGTGCTCTATTGTTAGGTTTACACTAAACTCTTAAGTAGCTTCACTACACGTATATTTAGTAGGCTACCTGCAGCATCAAAAGCCTCCTAAACAGTGCACTGGTTTCTGCAACTTTATTAATAACGGTGTGATTGTCTATAGACATGAGAATTTCCTTCTCTGTGTACAAGAGTTCCTGTTTACCTATTTCATTTGGGCTGATTTTAATGCATTTTCAGCATTCTGAATATATGGGTACTGGGTATCATTTAGAATCTATCGATCACATCTGTTCTGTGTGCAACTTGTTACATAAAATAGTTTTTTTAGTTCATTTTTATCCTCTCTGCCTGTCTCTGTAGTCCTGGCCTCTCCATGTCTACTCGGTTCACCAGCAGGATCAGACTGGCTTATCTGCTGCTCTGAGGCTAAAAAAAAATCATTAAGGGTTAGCTTATTTTGCTGAATAACATAACATGCTTTTTTTTAGCTTATATTATGATGGTGTAAAATTGATAGTGATTTAGGCTATTTGTCTCCATTTGTTAAAATAAATTAGGCTATCATGCTGACATCTTTCTGAATGTCTGAACAATTTAACATATATCATGTATATTCTCTACGTTATATTTTACATTACAAATAACTATGTTAGTTTAAATAACTGTTAGACTATCCTCTACCTGTCCCTTCAGTAGTCATGGATCATCAGTACAGCAGCGTCGGAACAAAAACATTCCATTCATGAGTTAGGCTATTTAATATATTACACTTCAAATTATGTTTATTATTTTCAGCTTGAAACTGGATATTTGTGATTAATGCTGTGTATTGGGTTCTAAAACAACCACCGACTGATGATTTGCGACTGTTGGTTTGCCTGTTGTAAATTTACTTTTACCGGCGCTCAAGAAAAGACGACTCGTGGGCCAAACCAACTGAAACATTTGGGAGGGGGGGATTCCCTCAGATGGTAGAACCCATCTGATCTACAGCGATGTAGGGGCTGCGCTGTCAGATGAATGAATGTAAGAAGATGATTAGATAAGTGACAGATAAATGTCAAAATTATTTTTTCCATCCAACCGGTCCAAACTCGAGACTGACATGAGCCGGCCCATCGGGAATCCTCCCGAATCTCCCGATTAGCCACTCCGGGCCTGATAGGATGTGTTTCCAAGTGGCACCGGACATATTTGTGCAAAAAATGCAAGTAAAAGTAGGTCAAACAGACGTTGTAGAAAAAACTTGCCTTTCAAAAGTGCTGACACACAAGGCTGGCATGAAACGGGTATTAAAAATGATTACATTTATAAATAAACTTTAGATTAAGTATGACAAAATCAATAGAGTAATAAATGCTGTTCTAATTTCCATTTAGATGGCTTAAAATGAGAATAGATTAAATATTAAAAATGAATAGAGGGAGGATAAGTGCATGTTGGTTCTCAACGTAAGTGCTGCCAAAGTAATCCCTGCCCCATGTGATTATAAAGCTATTGATGCATGACGGTTCTTGATACAATGCCATCTGAAGGATTGGAGATCATTGGTGTTCGTCCTTGTGTGCCATTGCCCTTTACGCAGTAAAATTCCCCCAGATTCCTTGAATCGTTTAATTATATTATGCACTGTAGAGGGAGAAGTATGCAAATCCCTTCCAAATCCCTTTTTTTGAGAAACATTAAGAATTGTGTGAGACAATTATTAAAATGTTTAAAAACACACTAAAGATCATCTGCCCACCTTTGCTCATCAAAGACTGAGCCTTTTGTGGATGATTACAACCACCTGTTGACATCACCTGTCTGAAATTATTAAGTCATAATTTAGTTTTTTTACTTCATTACTAGCCCCAAATTGCCCCATTCCAACTTTTTTTGTAATGTGTTGCAGGCCTGAAATGCAGGAATGGAGGTATATTAACAAATTAAATGAAGTTGAGCAGACAAAATATAAGGAACACTGCATTTTTATTTTATTTGCTTATTTGACTTTTTCTGATTTGTGTTGTACATTATTTTTCCACCTTTTCACAACTTTGCACTTCAACATTGGGTCTTTTGTCCATAACAGACTATTATTCAGAAGGACCGCTTTAATGCTTTTGATCCCTGAACCCTGACCCTATTCGGATCTATGCTCTCTGTTGTAAAGTTGAATAAGAATTTAGACCGCTGAAAGAGAAAATAGGCTTTGCTCGAGGTCGACTGTCATTTAGGCTTTTTTTGCTATGCTGCATTCCAGTGAAAACATGAAAGACTGTCATCAAAACATGAAAGACTGTCATCACATTAGACATCAGCTTCTGCACTGTGCTTTTCTCACTTGTTTTTTTCTTTTTCTTTAAACTTTGGTGGAATTAATCTAGCTTGACTTTACTTGGTGACAAATTAATGAGGAACAGTTATGTTTGTCGTTTTTGTTTCTTTTAAAGAATAAAGCTTAAGAAAGACCAATACTATCATTATAGTTATAGCTAAATACCCCTGACTACCTTTGTAATAATAAATCATGCATTTCCTAGCCTTTTCTACTGCTTTCATTTTGCAAATTGACTTCTCCCGTTGTGTTTCACAAATAAACCTTGATCAAATCTATTAAAATTAAAAACTTCACCTTATGTTAAGAAGAAATTTGTCTAGATATTGCAATGTAGAAAGAAAATGCTTCCAGGTGTTAGAAGTTGCTCAACACATGTAACACTCAGCAAAAAAGTCATGTTCTTTATCATCATATGCTTAAAGCCTAAAAAAAAAGGTATGTTTACTCTGGTTGTCTTTTAATACATTTTTATTTGAATATTCTAAAACAATAAGTTAATTTAGCTTAGTTAAAAATAAGTCAAACAAGCAAAAATAAATGAATAAACATGGTAATAGAAATCCATAAATTTATAACTTCATAGTTTTTCATATTTGCTCTTGTAATAATCTAGGGGCAGATGAAATGTCTTAATTTGTCATATATACATACACATGTATAGTACAATTATACAACCCCAAATCAGAAAAAGTTGGGACAGTATGGAAAATACAATAAAAATAAAAATGCAGTGTTCCTTACATTTACTTTGACTTTTATTCGATTGCAGACAGGATGAACCCAAGATTTTTCATGTTTTGTCTGTCCAACTTCATTTCATTTATCAATAAACCTCCATTCCTGCATTTCAGGCCTGCAACACATTCTAAAAAAAAGTTTGGACAGGGGCAAATTATGGCTAGTAATGAGGTGAAAAAACTAAATAATCATGTGACTCCAAACAGGTGATGTCAACAGGTGATTGTAATCATGGTTTGGTACAAAAGCAGCATCCAGGAAAGGCTGAGTCTTTGATGAGCAAAGATGGACAGAGGATCTCCAGTTTGTCAACAAATGCATGAGAAAATTATTGAAATGTTTAAAAACAATGTACCTCAAAGAAAGATTGGAAGAGATTTGCATATTTCTCCCTCTACAGTGCATAATTTCATTAAACCATTCAAGAAATCAGGAATTTCAATGCGTAAAGGTCAAGGGCGCAAGCTTAAGCTGAATGCCCATGATCTTCGATCCCTCAGACGGCACTGCATCAAAAACTGCTATACTCAACAATAGCTGATATAACCACATGGGTGAGGGATTACCTTGGCAAACTTTTGTCAAGCACTACAATACAGAGTTACAAGCACAAATGCCACTTAAAACTTTACCCGGCAAAAATTGAGCCTTATGTTAGCATACAGGTACAGCATGAGTAAAGTCAATTCTTTTTAATTGTCTGGTTGAATAACCCATGTTTCCCCTATTCCTAATCAATCTGTATCAGTCAAGATGATGGAACGGTCAGTCATGGATCTCCACAGTAAGTCACTTCTAAAGTCAGGAATGTGTGGGTTAAAATGATTTCCAGATGTGGAGGGACTTTTGTTAAGTGGAACTGGCACTGCTCATAAATTAGGTTTGCTTTATGGTGGTTGTAATGGGTATAGGTTATTGCTTTAATTCGATACAGTCAGTGCAGACAGTATGTTCTCTCAGGGCCGTATCTTGTAACGTCACATACAGTGTATCACAAAAGTGAGTACACCCCTCACATTTCTGCAGATATTTAAGTATATCTTTTCATGGGACAACACTGACAAAATGACACTTTGACACAATGAAAAGTAGTCTGTGTGCAGCTTATATAACAGTGTAAATTTATTCTTCCCTCAAAATAACTCAATATACAGCCATTAATGTCTAAACCACCGGCAACAAAAGTGAGTACACCCCTTAGTGAAAGTTCCTGAAGTGTCAATATTTTGTGTGGCCACCATTATTTCCCAGAACTGCCTTAACTCTCCTGGGCATGGAGTTTACCAGAGCTTCACAGGTTGCCACTGGAATGCTTTTCCACTCCTCCATGACGACATCACGGAGCTGGCGGATATTCGAGACTTTGCGCTCCTCCACCTTCCGCTTGAGGATGCCCCAAAGATGTTCTATTGGGTTTAGGTCTGGAGACATGCTTGGCCAGTCCATCACCTTTACCCTCAGCCTCTTCAATAAAGCAGTGGTCGTCTTAGAGGTGTGTTTGGGGTCATTATCATGCTGGAACACTGCCCTGCGACCCAGTTTCCAGAGGGAGGGGATCATGCTCTGCTTCAGTATTTCACAGTACATATTGGAGTTCATGTGTCCCTCAATGAAATGTAACTCCCCAACACATGCTGCACTCATGCAGCCCCAGACCATGGCATTCCCACCACCATGCTTGACTGTAGACATGACACACTTATCTTTGTACTCCTCACCTGATTGCTGCCACACATGCTTGAGACCATCTGAACCAATCAAATTAATCTTGGTCTCATCAGACCATAGGACATGGTTCCAGTAATCCATGTCCTTTGTTGACATGTCTTCAGCAAACTGTTTGCAGGCTTTCTTGTGTAGAGACTTCAGAAGAGGCTTCCCTCTGGGGTGACAGCCATGCAGACCAATTTGATGTAGTGTGCGGCGTATGGTCTGAGCACTGACAGGCTGACCCCCCACCTTTTCAATCTCTGCAGCAATGCTGACAGCACTCCTGCGCCTATCTTTCAAAGACAGCAGTTGGATGTGACGCTGAGCATGTGCACTCAGCTTCTTTGGACGACCAACGCGAGGTCTGTTCTGAGTGGACCCTGCTCTTTTAAAACGCTGGATGATCTTGGCCACTGTGCTGCAGCTCAGTTTCAGGGTGTTGGCAATCTTCTTGTAGCCTTGGCCATCTTCATGTAGCGCAACAATTCGTCTTTTAAGATCCTCAGAGAGTTCTTTGCCATGAGGTGCCATGTTGGAACTTTCAGTGACCAGTGTGAGAGAGTGTGAGAGCTGTACTACTAAATTGAACACACCTGCTCCCTATGCACACCTGAGACCTAGTAACACTAACAAATCACATGACATTTTGGAGGGAAAATGACAAGCAGTGCTCAATTTGGACATTTAGGGGTGTAGTCTCTTAGGGGTGTACTCACTTTTGTTGCCGGTGGTTTAGACATTAATGGCTGTATATTGAGTTATTTTGAGGGAAGAATAAATTTACACTGTTATATAAGCTGCACACAGACTACTTTTCATTGTGTCAAAGTGTCATTTTGTCAGTGTTGTCCCATGAAAAGATATACTTAAATATCTGCAGAAATGTGAGGGGTGTACTCACTTTTGTGATACACTGTAACTGAGCACCGCTGTTGCATTCAAAGAGAAATGCCTAGGTGTAGCCTTCTCAAATTTCAACACTTAGCATGTGGGGCATAAAGCTCAGACATGCTGATTTACTCTTAATAGTTTAATATACAACCAATGCAGTTTTAACTAAACTCAGTAGTGACTTGCTAATGGAATGGATGAAGGATTTTAATCTGAGTATGATAAATTCTCAACTGTTCTAGAAGTTGGCTAAGCTTCAGGGTATTGTTGGACTGACAGAGAGTACAATAAACAGTCAGCTCTTGAAGACATTTGCTGATTAGTTATTTATGTGCAAGCTGTGCGTAAGAGGGACAAGAGCAATACAACATTTTACAACCACAGCTATTCAGTGTATGGATGCCAGGCCATCTTAGTTGTCTAAGTTTAATCTGGACTCACTGTTAATTTGTGTCCCTAGTCAGGATAAATGTATAACATCATAATGATCAAATACAAGTTATCCTTTCAGAAATGGGATTACTGTGAAAAGCATATATTATGCTTTCAGCATATTAGAATAAAAACATGATGTTATTCTATTATTCTAATATGTATTACTATTATTCCAATACACCAGTCACATCTAATGCTTATATTGTTAAATTGAACAAGATAGTTAAAATTGATCAGATTAACATTAATTAACTCTATAGCATTTATTTGCCATAGAACTGTGGTGCACTGAATAAAGTCCTACATGTACACAACATGTGCATTGGGAGTTTTTAGTAATCTACCTTACTTGTCAGCCTTTCTGAAGTAGCTGCTATATATTCATTCATTTCATTTGTATGTGGTGTTATAAAATTTCTTGTCTGCTTCTTTAATTTTTAAAATACCAAGGTGCCATATGTGGGACCATACTTTTAAAACTCCAGTTCTGATTTTTGTCTGTACAGGAAAATATCAAAATTATTATCCAAAATTATGCAGGGTTGATCACTAACAATTTAGGCTAGGTGGTTAGAATAACAAATGAGCTGAAAAAAGACCAGCAGGTACTTGTGGTGAGCAGCATTTATGGTGTGCATGCTGTCTTTTGATGGTGACCAGACAGGATGTGTTGTGGTCTGTGCATTTAGCAGGGTAGTACCCACAAAAAATGACAGATAGATTAATAAAAAAATTTTAAAAATTAAACATTTCACTAGTTTTAGATATGTTGAACTTAATTATAAATGGAACAATGCAATACTTTCAAAAATAAAAACAACCTGATTAGTTCCAGCCTAAATTAATTTTGGTTGTGTTTTTTTCAGCATGACACATATCCCTTAAAGTATGATACGTAGGCTAAGCCATTTTCAGAGCCATGGATAGCCTGAATTGCCAAACCATTAAAATCATGTGACACCAAAAAGCATATTACATTACCCATGTATTTAAAAACTGTGGTGTTACTTGTACATTTAATTTATTCAAGTAATTTATTAGAGTAATTGTCTCCAAGGAGCTTGGGTGGTGCAGCAGTAAGGTACACTAGTGTTGATGGCTAGGCAGGCATTTCCACGGACATGACTGGCAAATGTCTGGGTAGAAAATGGCCTAGCCATTGGGAGGTGCACTCTCAGTGCTGGTCCCACAGATTGTTTGTTTGTTTGTTTATTAGGATTTTAACGTCATGTTTTTTCTTGGTTATTTGTTTTAGAGAGGTAAAAAAAAAAAAGGAGGTAGTCACATGATGCCATGAGCATTTCTTGGCCTATGAGTCAGTCACATGATGTTTTCAGGTCAGTGGTCTAAACTTAAGTGGAAACGTGTGTCTTTGACCCGGGAACACTACCATTCACATGAAAACTAAACCCTTGATCATGCCTTAATCCTCTTAGTTTATGCTGTCCTGTTTATACGTCATTATAAAGAACCAATAGACAAGCCTTTTTTTCCAACTTTTTCATGAAAAATCTACCACATTATCCATGATCTTTGCTATTAAAAAGAACTGCCCCCCGTTTAATAGATATTTCACCTGTTTTATTTATCTTTGTTGCAGTAGTTTTTTAAGTTTTTTTCCTCTGCCCCTAGCCTGACCCAGAGATAGACAGGGTTGATTACCTCAGTTTTTGACTAAGTAAAAATGTGAATAGAGTATACTGTGTTCTGTCTTGGGTTATCCAAGTGTAAAGGTACTAATAGAGTAGGAAACGTGATATTACTATGTCAAATTTCTGCAGAATATATTGATAAGTACGGTTGCAAATCTCTGCGAATACAGTTAGTGAAAAGCAATCTCTCTGCCTTTCTCTCCGCCTTTCTCTCCTTCTTTTCCTGTCTCAGGTGAGGCCATGACTTCTGCGCTGGCAGGCAACATGCTATACTTGGCAGGGTGGAATAGCCGTCCAGCTCCCAGCACTCAGATAACACACGGCTCCAGAACACTCCACAGCCGGGCGCCTGCTTTGTTGGGGTTTTAATGACGGTGAGGCTTATGGACTAAAAACACAAAACCCCCCAATGAGAGCAGGTCAGTGTAAGGTGTGGTCTCTGTGTAGCCTCAAGACCAATCTCACCTTACCCCAGCATTATTGACTCTGCGCTTATACTGATGCTCATTTAGATGGCCGACCACAACCATGGAGAGGTATGCACGAACAAAGCAACCGCGAGCAAACAAAATGAAATGGCTCATAAAGATGCAGAGATGATCTTTTTTTAAAGTCCAATCAACACTGGCATGTGTGGCTGTTGTTTATGCCAGGTTCAGAAAGGTGGCCATTGTTGTCTGTGCATATTTCTACAACAAGCTCCTGATTATCATCGTCAAAGGGTGATTAACAGGGTGCTTTGACGTTCTGCATGGTAATGACCGAGTGTTTTGTTTTTAAGTAATTGCTCCAATGACCAATAAGCACCCTCTAGTGGACATGAACAGACTACAATACAGGAAAAAAAAGCAGGAGTTACCCTGGTCTAAGAATGCATTTTTTAGGTTAATCCCCCACACACATTTATTAATCGTATCCCTCTTTCTGAAAAACGTTTATGACATTTTGTGACATGAGGGAAAATGCTTATGCTGTGAAATCTCTCAAATGTTTGAAAAACTCAGTGTACGCTGTACTTAGCACAGCGTTATCCTTGTCTTATTATTGCTTAAATATTTATTACATCCACCCCTTACAAAATTTCATCAAACACTTCTAATTAATTTTAATATAGCTTAAGCACACAATTATCATACAGAAATAACTATATTACATGTCTAGTCTTTCTGCTCCAGCTATGTTTTTAGTTTCATTCTGTGAGATACAGATTAAAGAAGTTGTTAACTATGTAGAATTAGTTCAATTTTAGCTTGAATTTTTATGGTCTGACTTTTATCCGTGTCTTCATAATAAGCAAAGAAATTCTGCCTAAAATCTTTTTTTATGTCTTTATTGAAAACACTGATTATAATCAGTAACAGTCCAGTCTGGAAAAAAAAGTATGAAAGCTTTTTTAATAATAAAAAAACTGACAGAACATACTTTTGATACAGTAGTGTTTACTGTAACTGCAGAATAAATAGTTATAACAGTATAGTGGAAGTTTTTATTATATTGGAATTTAAACATCCTTCTTCAGGTCATACCACATCATGCTCATTTAAAAACACAAATTCTAGGGTTAGGGTTAGTGGTTCATTCTATTTTAACCACTTTTGTTCATTTCCTTATTTGTTTGGCTCACTATCTGTTCACTGTCTTCTTGTATCATTAAACCTTTATTAAGCTTCAGGTGAGTGACTTTTATTTTAACATTTTCCATTAATTTACTGGTCCCTTAAAATGGCAAGATAAAAAAACTGAAAAAGCATTGTGTTTAATAAAGACATAAAATTAGTTTAGCTTTCATTATGAGCTAAAAGTTCATATCACATTTTATATAACTCAGGTCACTAGTTTTCTTGCAGCTATGGAAAGGCTCCAGTTTGAATGATCCAGCTGCTGAGGAAAGTGTTGAAGTCAGTACTGCACTCTGAAAGAATCTGTATACACTGCCACCCAGGGTTCAGCTGGAGATTAAATCAGGCTCGTGAACCCTTCTGCAAAAACAAACTTTAGTAGGCCTGTGTTTGCACAGGCGCATGTAGCTCCTTGTTGGCCTCACCCTGCTGACCTGCTTCCTACAGTTCAACCACATTTATTATCCTGCTTCTATTTCTAAAAGAACTGCTATATTTACATTAGAAGTGTCATTAGAGATGAATTATGTACTTTCTTCAAGGGGTTATGGTACACGTGTGCCTTTTACTTAAAAACCAGTTGCACCTGTTAAGAAATCGTGTTATACTTTATAGTCATGTCTTAGGGCAGTCTGGGCACAAGGATGTGTTTGCTGAAGGCTTGAACATGCTTATATGTACTTTTTTTTAAATCACCGTACCATTGCATGGGGAAGCTAAAAGCTACAAATTAAACAGGTAGCAACAAAACACATTTTAAAAAAGTGTTGATAGATGTGGAATTTTTTTCTCAATGATAAATCTGCTAATAAAGAGCTCATGTAGATGTAGAATCTGTGCCATAACAAAATGCAGGAGGAATACATTGCAGATTACATTTGGGATTAAGCCAAACCATGAAAAATAAATAACATTGACAGGACTATTACCACCAACCAGATCTCCAGAGTAAGAGTGGGAAAATCCCACACATCAAACAGAAAATGTTCTATAAAAAAACACAGTTTCAGGACAACTGGTTCAGAAGTGGTTTTCAAAGATTTTACATAAAGAACCTGTAATAGTTATGTGTCTTTCAATGCTTATGACAGTAATGCTTAGCACCAAATTTACTAGAGACTAGAGTTTGCCAGAACTTACCAGAGGAGGCCACAATCCCTTTGGAAAAATGTCCCGTTGACATATAAGACCAAAATAGAGGTTTTTGGTAAGTCAAATAATTTACCAATAAGGTCATGGGTCTTTCAGCAGGACAGAAAGCACCCATAAATGGTTTTCAACAAAGTGTTGGAGAGTTCTGAATTGGCCAGCAATCCCAGCTCTCATAATCACAGTTGGGAAAAGGTTCCCTTCAAATCTAATCAACCTGGAGCAGTTGGCAAAAGAGAAGAGGCCCAAAATTTCCATAGAGAGGAGTAGGAAACACATTTATGGTAACAGGAAGAGATGGATTTCAAAAAAGTGTGCTACCAAACAAGTTGAGGGTGCCAATAATTTTGTCCATTCAATTTCTGGAGATCTCTGTGGAACTTTTGTGTTGTCCCAATGCAAAAACGACATTAAAGTGAATCCCAAAACATTTGTAACAGCAGGGAAAAGTGGTACATTTTCTAAAAAAAATATGCAAGGGTGCCAATATTTTTTGGCCCTGTGTATTCTGCAGTGAACTTCTGGTTAGTTCCAGTACTCTGCAGCTGCATTCTCAACTTGCCCATATTACCTCACCACCATCCCCGAGACTGCTTTCTTCTTTGTCTATTCTCTACTCTCCCCCGTAGCTCTCCTGAAACATTATCCTCTCCCTATGTTTTTAATCAGTTCATTTTGGGACTTTGTGTAGCCCATTTGCCTTTGAACCAAAATATCTTTGAGAAACAACAGGCTCCTCATGTTTGTCAGAAGAGGAGACAGACATCCCTGTGATATCCAGTGTGTTGCTGTTTGTAGCACAAACCATGTCTGCAGACTAGGGACTACATACTTTTTCATTTTTCATCTGCTTTTATTTAAAAAATAAAAAGCAACTAAAGTAAAGAGACATTATTAGATCTATCTCCACACAGAGCAATCATTTGTGCATAGTGAGAGCATTGTGTATTTTGTATCATGTGTGATTAGTGAATATAAATAGTCTATAACAATATGAGTCTAATTAGTGCCTTTCATTCAGTCACATTTGAGGGCTTATGAGCATGCCTTTTAAAGTTCCTGCCATAAGTATCTCACTGGGATTCAACTCGGGACTTTGACTAGGCCACTTCAAAACTCTAATTTTGTTTCTTTTGAGTGTTTTAGAGATGGACTTACTTTTGTGCATATTTACTTAAAATGTTAACTCTGATCAAGAACACAACTGGTGAAGTACCACCCAGTTGGCAGTAATAGACAGTAATACATAGTAATACATTGGACAGCACAACTGGGAGGAAACCCACACAGATACTAAAAGGAAATGCCTATCTACTCACACTGACCAACAATGAGGTTTAAATCAAGGTCTTAAACAATACATAATAAAACATAAATAAATACATACATTTTTAATATTATGTAAAAATACCAAAAATTGCAGGAAATAATAATTTCCTGTACTTAATAATATGTTAAATACAGTGTGTGGACACCTCTCATAAATATTGCATTCAAGTGTTTTAGAAACCCCCACAGTAAAAATGTGTATAATATTAGTAATGCAATCCAAATCATGCGCTTCCACCTTTGTGCCAAGAGTATGGGGAAGGCCCTTTCCTGTTCAAGCAGGTCTAAGCCCCTGTGAAGAAAGTATGGTCCACCAAGACATGGATTGATGAGTTTGGCGGAGGTGTCCACATCCTTTTGGCCATATGTTGTTGAATAACCACAATTTCTTACAAAGCTCTTATTCACAAGAAAAAAAGACTGGTTTTTAGTATCATTTTTGATACACTATCTTCAAATAAAAAGAAACCCCAATGGTCATGATTTTATAGAGGTAACATTAGCACATAGTCAATAGGCCAGCAAACTGACCGCCAATATGAAACATGAATGTCTCTAGGAACCTCAACATTATAAATAATTGGAATTCAGATGTAACCCCTAAGCTGAATAGTTCAGTTCCCAATCATTTTTAGGCATTTAATCCTTATCCCTCATTTAAGAGAAAAAAGTTTTACATTATGCCAACTAATTTGACCAAAAACCATCTATATAATCTGAGATAAGTAAATTATTTAAAAGGTATGGATTTAATTTCAAGCCATATTTAACATAGTTGAGCTACCGGAAATGGTTGCTGTAGACCTTTCCTAAACAAGGTATTTTAACTTAAGCAGTAAGAATGGGAGTACTTGGCTCAATCACACTTCATAAAAGCGGTAGGCCATGACATTCCCACATTATAAATGGGAAAGAACCTTCTTTGCCAAGGTTGCACAAAGTAACCAGTCACATTTACATTACTATTTTATTTCTATTTTATATTTCAGGCTGATGTGTGGTTCTTGTGTAATAACTTAGAGAAAGCGAAGTGTAGAAAGATGACACAATCCAAAATGCTCATAGTGAGAACAAAGTGTGCTCATTCAGGATTTATTGCACTCTCTGAATCGATGACAGTGCTCCATATGACTTTCAATCATGCGTAGTGATTAAATACTTTTTCCTCTTTCACCAGAGCCAGACCTCCCTATTTCTCCTGAGATGATGATTGGTGTCTTGAGAGACGAGGCAAGCTTATATTACTTTGTCCATGTGGAAATATAATTTACATGTGTGAGCATGTAAGAGCTTCATAGCTTCAGGATGACATGAGCTCTTATTGCTCATTAGAGAGTAGAAAAAGCAGGATTGGACAGGAAGAACTTTATAAAAAAGAGAGCGATGAGACATGCCAGAAAAAAAACAAAAGTGGTTTGAACTGTTTAATTACACGTTCCATTATGGAGCCCTGGAACATTATCTCCAATTTCCTGTTTTAGCTTATAAGGACGTCACTTGTTTGTTAATACACTGTGGCGGAGATGCTGTATAAACAGCTCTGCATGTAATTTGTGGCTAAATCACAGTGGGATTGGCATGGTCTTATTTTCTGTACGATCCAAACAAAAAGCGGACAGAGAATTCACCAGCCACATGGTCTTCATGCCAAAAATATAAACTAAATAAAGCCCAACAAACTGTCATCATAAAATACAATACATACATGCTTAGTGACCATTTTATTCCAACAGCCTCCTTTCTTCTGAGGTGAAATACCACTAGTTTTTGGAACATGACTGAAAATTTACATCAATTTAACATGACAAAGCCTTTAGTCACTACTAGAGATGGGACGATCGATCGACTACGAATCGGTATCGGCCGATTTTTAATCAAAATATGCTATCGGCGATATTTCCTAAAAGTAGCCGATCCGATCGTGTGATATATAAAGACCATGTTAAGCTTAACAGCTCAGTGGATTGATCCAGACTTTGAGCTACGAAGCGCCAACCATCACATCAAAATTCATCAACCATCGCACAGAAACCACAGTGAAAGCTCTTCATGACCTAAAATAACATCATTAACGTTGTGCATCATACATACGATGTAATTTTGCTGATTGAAATATTTACTTTAAAAAGATAATTCAACCCGGTCATATCTGAGTCGATTCTATCAGCACGTTATATAAACTCCTGGTTCACTTTGGTAAATCGGAAGCGGTTCTTACTTGTGATGTAGATGAGAACAGAAAACGTTACAGAGCCAATCAGAGGCAAAAGTTTATTCATTACCAAATTCGTTAGTTCAGGATCATCTGCTGAACTTTTAGGATCAGAAAACTTTTAGCTGCTTAGACGGAACGAGTGTGACGGTCGGTTACAGATCTGTGGTAATAGCAGTTTAATTAAGCTTTTTAATTAAGCTTTTTAATGTAAGAGAGTCACACAAAATGTTCTGTAGTAGCTGGTGTTTATTTAAAACCACGACATTTAATTAATAACAGTAAACACGGAGATATAACTGAGAAGAGAAACTTACGCTTTACATAAAACGAATCAACTCATGAATCAATGAATCACTTATAGCGATACTGTGAACAAAGCGTCTCTTCTAAAGGCACAAACACACACACGCGCGCGCGCTGCTCCGGTTTATCTTCACTGTGAGGCTCTTTTTATTTATTTTATTTACTGCTAAACATACCCCCAGCCACCCCCCCCCCCCCCCCCCCCACCACCCCCCCCCCCCCTTCCCGATCGGAATCGGCTATCGGCCGATGTCCCCGATCGGTACATCTCTAGTCACTACTATTCATCCCAAAGTGTTGGATGAGGTTAAGGTCAGGGTTCTTTGCAGCCCAGTTCTCGGGAACTTAATCTACTAGTGTGTGTTACTCTGAAGTAGTAAACATTCCCCAAACTGTTACCAGAAAGTTGAAAGCACACTTTTCTTTAGAATGTCATAAAATGTTGTAACCTTCAATTGTCATTCACTGGAACTAAGTAGCTCAGTCCAGCCTATCCCAAACCACTATAAAACCCTCAACCAAATTCAGGAAGTGTTCTGACATCTTATTCTAATGACAGTATTTCTCTATAGAATACAAAATTGACATAATTTTATGACATATAATTTAGTATTTGTGTATTTTCTTACACAACATATTGTTACAGTATCAACAGTATCGTTTTTCAGTGAATTAAAAATGTCAAAGTGAATTACATGACATTGTGGCTTGTTACATGAACATAAGAGCCCCAAGACCTGAAGATGCTGTCCAAAACCTATACTCATAACCACTCTTTCCATTCTTTTACGCCTTTATCTAAAGCGACTTACAGTACTGTGACAGTATACAATCTAAGCAATTGAGGGTTAAGGGCTTTGCTTAAGGGCCCAACAGCAGCAACCTGGCAGAGGTGGGGCTTGAACCAGCAACCTTTTGATCACTAGTCCAGTACCTTAACCGCTAGGCTACAACTGCCCTACAAGTAGCGACCCCCCCCCCCCCCCCCCCCCCCCCCCCCCCATTCCAGACATAGCCAATCATGTCTGTGCAGGCACCAAGCTGATCAATAGCACCATTGAGATTTAAACCCAGATCTTCTGTGCCACTTAAGTGCCAGGAAGAGTATTAACAGTGCTTATATTCTGCATTTGTTGAGAGCTTGTCTCATAGGAGGTAATAAATTCTGAAGTTTTCATGTATAACTGGAATTCTTTTTCCTATGTCCTCATAAATATGTGTTGATAGGGACATTACATAAACAGATCTTTTAATAGAAAAGCTTGTACTGTTCGTGTATCTTTTTATAGGACATGGCACCCACATCTACCACAAACACCTCCAACGTCTAATTAATTGTAGCACTTTTTGATTTGACTTCTGATTTGAAGAAGTAGTCAGTAGTCATGTACAGTTTAGACTGAAAAAAGCATTGTGTTTAATAAAGACATAAAATGTTTTTGTCATGAATGTAACCAAAAGTGTAAAACATGACGTTAAAATCCTAATAAACAAACAAACAAACAAACCAAATTGCTAGTAAGGAGTATGACATTCAACTGCTCAAGTTTGTCTATAGACATTTAATTCACTTGTTAACAACAGGTATGGCTAAATAACTAAATGTATCTATTACAAAGTATGTTTCTACATACTGTCAATTAAAATAAAATGAACTAGTGCTTCCTCTGCCAAGGCTGTTATTTTTAGACCCTGTAAATGGGTCTGGTGTAACAGTTTTAGTCGCTTCCTTTGGCGTCACAATTCCCATGGCATCACAACACTTTAGGTTTTTGTTTTTATTTTTGTAGAATGCACAGTTACCGCCCCTTGCTTTTGACGTGTTCCTTGACTATTGTTTTACCTGTTAGTCATGTATCCTGTGATTAGTGCCGTTATAAATACCCATTTAGTTTAGTTTCTTCTTTGTCAAATATTGTTTGATGGTTTGTTGTTTACTGTTAGCATATGTTCAGTGCATCAGTGATTCAGTTTTTCTTTTGAGACACCTTAAATTCAGATTTTTTGTCATCCTGCAAGTCTTTTACAGTAACCTTGGTTTTTTTTTGGTCCTGATGAGATTGCTGATGCAGGTTCAATTCTCTGCAATAAGTTTAGAACTTTCACACAATACCCCCAATAGTTTCTCTAAATTATATTATATAATTATTTAAATTAGGGCCTCATAGCAAGGTCCTGGGCTCAATCCCCAGGCGGGGCAGTCAGGTTAATTGGAGACACTGAATGTGTGTGTATGTGTGTCTGCCCCCCCCCCCCCCCCCGTGACCCTAATTGGATAAGTGTTTAAGAAAGTGAGTGGGTGAATTATTTAAGAAAGTGAGTGAGTGAATTATTACAATATATAAATTTAATATAATTGGAATTAGTCAAATAATGTAAAATCTATGTTGAGTAAAATAATGTTTTTAAATTAGCCTAATTTTGTCTAAAATTAGCCTCAACTTCCCCGGTCTCCCCGCTGCTTTTGATTTGTTTTTTGTTCTGTTTCCCCCACCCTGACTATGCTTATTGTATTCACCAGTGTTCAACTGTATTAATTATTAGTTTGTGTATGTGTACCCCTGTTTGTTCTTTTGTTTGAGGCTGAGTCTTGTCATTGCTACTGCTAAGTGCATACAAAGCATTTTCTTATCAAGTTTAGTGCTTAATTCCTAGACCTGTTAGTTTGTCATTTTTCAATGCACGTATTAGTATTATGTTTAATTCCTAGTCCTATTTATTTGTCCAGTTTCAGTCTGTGTAGAATAGTGTATTTTTTCATACATCCTAGTTTTTTGTCTTGACTTCTTTATTTATACTCAGTTTCCGATTACCTAGGCCTATGTGTACTGATCTTGTTTAACCTTTGCCAGTTTCATGGATTTTGGTTATGAATTCTGCCTTAAATAAAACATTTGCTGATTTTATAAGTGTGTCCGACCTACTTCGTCTGGCCAACGTTATATATGTTATAGGTAAATATAAAGCTGTAGCCTAGTGGTTAAGGTACTGGACCAGTAATCAGAAGTCAAAAAATTTCAATAGTTTATGACAGTCTTTGTATATCTGATCTATAACCATTTTTCTAGCTGTGGTTACATGTACAGAATAAAAAAAGCCTTTTTAGAACATGCTTCTATTAGTCCATCAACTTTTTAATGCATGACATTTGTAATCTAAGTCAGTTTTTTTAATTGAATGCAAGAACCCCAGGACCTGAATATGATATTCAAAACCCATGTTTAATGGTAAATAATGTATCCATGAGCAAACCCACTAAAATGAAAACAGAGCTAAATCTAACCACTCTCTTCATTTCTTATACTACATCCAAGGGTTTAATGTACACCTGCAAGCTAATCATAAGTGACTTTATTCCCAGGCTAGTAACAAACACATTCAAAAACTTACTTGCAACTGACAGCTCAGATTTTCATACTGCTCAGTTTACAAAGAAAATATCAGACTTTTAAATGAAAGAACACTCCAACACCGCACCCACTCATTTACAATATGGCACAGTTCAGTAATTCCTGATTGCAGTCTTAAATAACAGTGGCAATTTTTTCTGCTTGGCGTACAAGCATCCCAGCAGCCTTCCTGCGATTTTTCTCTTCAGTGAGAATAATTAATCTCCACTGAATGTGATGTGGAGAACAGACATCATGTTGTTTTCTTTGTCTGGAAATGTCATTAAGGCCGCTGTAAAACACAGTAATCCCCAACATATACACAGTACCACTTTTATCTGCACGTTCTTATGGGTCCCTGCCAACCGTACAAATAAGCCTATAGCTACTTCACAGTGGAAACTCAGTGCTGTTAAAATATGGTAATGGACATATGGTGCTCATGACACCAGGATCGGAGCTGGTCAATTTACCGCCTCGGAGTGTAACTACTCTGGCATGCTATAGCTAATGCCACACATGTGCAAACATATGTATCATGGTTCCACTCCTTCTTGGTTTGCATTAAGATCCAAAAAGCACTGTAATACAAAACTCTTCTTGGATGAATAAATGTTGGGTTAAAGTATTAACCACAGTGCAAGGGAAACATTTTCTATTTAAAATAGGGCACACCATATCCTTCTAAAAATAAAAAAATTAGGTAGATGTGAAATGTTACCTTGGGTGTGAGCATTAGACCCTAGTGATTGGTATTCAGTGTGACTATGGTTTTATTATTATTATTAGAGTATTATTAGAGTCAGGGTAGATGGATATTCACGGTCTATTCACATGTATGCTTTCTAACAGGTAATGTAAGAGCATTTAGCAGAAACGTCAAGGCTTAAACTAGACCAGTTCTTACATGGTATAGATAGAGTTCTTTGGTATCTTGGGTTTGGAACAGATATGGTATTTGGAACTAGTCTCTTAGTATCAGCATTAATTGTGCTGGACACCAAGCTGAGTTGAGCCTAACTGATAATTTTAGAGTGGCTTTATTGTCCAAGCTCTGCAATTCTATAATAAATCACCGGAAACTATACCTGTAACAGGGCTAGGCTAATTAGTTGGTCTGTTTGCTATATAAAAACACGGTCATCATGGTTTATTTAATAGCCAGGAAAAATTCTGGTTACTGATTGGCTGGTAGGTGTGTTTTCATTCGTTAAAGCTGTTAAATTGAAGAGAATGTAATTATGTAAATCAAAACACCAGTACTGGCAGTTCCACTTTCCTCTAACCAGTAAGAAAAGCAGTACCTACATGTAGTCAATGTAAGCCGTGATTAATGTATTATTTTGCCATGTATGGCTTAAAATAAATTGCCAAAAATCACTTATGCAGTAGAGATTCCAATCATGAAATTACATGCGACAAAGCGGCACGGTGGCTAATTGGGTAGCACTGTCGCCTTACAGCAAGAAGGTCCTGGGTTTGATCCCCTCCTTTCTGTGTACAGTTTGCATGTTCTGCGTGGGTTTCCTCCGGGTGCTCCGGTTTTCTCCCACAGTCCAAAGACATGCAAGTGAGGTAAATTGGAGATACAAAATTGTCCATGACTGTGTTTAATATAACCTTATGAACTGATGAATCTTGTGTAATGAGTAACTACCGTTTCTGTCATTAATGTAACCAAAGTGTAAAACATGACGTTAAAATGAAAAAAACAAACGTGACAACATTAGCTAGCTACCGTAAAAAGGTGTCTACAGTACTAACTGGTGCACTACAGTATTAGATACAAATACCATGGATGGATGGATGGATGGATGGATGGATGGATGGATGGATGGATGGATGGATGGATGGATGGATGGATGGATGGATGGATGGATGGATGGATGGATGGATGGATAGATAGATAGATAGATAGATAGATAGATAGATAGATAGATAGAGTCTCAGGAGCCATTCTTTGAACCTACATATTTTATTCTCTTACTACTTACATATAGTTGTTACTATTTTGTTGTTGTTACTATTTGCACTGTTTTGTTTTTTACTCTTAAATTTTATTATAAGGTTTATTGTTTTCTTTTTGTTCTGTTTCTTTCGTCTGTAACTGAGCTTTGGCAGTACAAATGTCCAAATTTGTCATGCCAATAAAGCTACTTTCGAATTTGATTCCAGGATTAGTAAACATGAGAATGCTGTCTAAGCAAAATCCAAATCCGATTTACTTATTTCACATTAGTTGCCATGCCATATTTTTCTCACAATGCCATAGTTTTTTAGCGCATCCAAATTGTTTAATTTGCATTGTGCTTACTCTCTGTCTATGCCAAACCCTGCCCTGACCGAGGAGATTGAAGCTAACCCATATCCCCTCCGAAACATGGGCAGCAGCCGGATGCATTTTTGCCACCCACACATTGATGAGTTTGGCGCCACCCAGCGTTGCATGCGGAGAGACACATCCTAAGGGCACTCTTCCTCATCTCTGTGCAGGCGCCTCTAATCAGCCGGCAGAGGTCGTAATCACGTTTTGACAGAGAGAAACCCACATCCGGTTCTTTGTCCCACCCCCCAACTGAGCAACTGGTCAATCGTTGCTCATACAGCCACTCAGCCTCGAACCGGTGAGGCAAAGCTGGATTCGATACGACGTACTCAGAATCCAGCTCTGGTTGCAGCGTGTCTTTTTACCGCTGCAACACCTGAGCGGCACAATGCCATAGTTTTAATTCAAAGTGGAATTCAGCAGTTTGAAAATCAGCTCTTCCCCTACATGTCTGTGCTTTGCTTTAGACTACATAATATAAATGATTTTCTCCGTGTCTGCATGGGTTTCCTCTGGGAGCTCCGGTTTCCTCCCACAGTCCAAAAACATGGTCAGGTTAATTGGAGACACTGAATTGCCCTATAGGTAAATGGGTGTGTGTATGTGTGTCTGCCCTGCGATGGACTGGCGCCTTGTCCAGTGTGTTACTGTGTGCCTTGATAGGCATTGACCAGTGTTCAACTGTATTAATTATTAGTTTGTGTATGTGTACCCCTGTTTGTTCTTTTGTTTGAGGCGGAGTCTTGTCATTGCTACTGCTAAGTGTATACAATGCATTTTCTTGTCAAGTTTCATGCTTAATTCCTAGTCCTGTTAGTTTGTCATTTTTCAATCCACATATTAGTATTATGTTTAATTCCTAGTCCTATTTATTTGTCCAGTTTCAGTGTGTATACTAGTTTTTTTTATTTTATACATCCTAGTTTTTTGTCTTGACTTCATCATTTATATAGGTAAAAATAAAGCTGTAGCCTAGTGGTTATGGTACTGGACTAGTAATCAGAAGGTTGCTAGTTCAAGCCCCACCACTGCTGAAAATGTAAATATTTTATGACAGTCTTTGTATATTTGAATATATATACAAAAAACAGTCCTTGTATATGTGCACCTTTTGACTACATAATATAAATGATTTGTCTCACTAGCGGCATATTCAAATGGTCAGCAGCAAACTAGGTCAAAGTTCAAGCAGACTGAACTTCAAGCAGACACTCAGTTGTTACCCCTTGACTCTGCACTTAAAGCAGTAAATCTGTGCAGTGCATGATGCACAGCAAGGTAAGCAGCACTGCCTTATTCCACAGCAAACACTGGCACATCCAGCACAAAAGCGGTTTTGATCCACATCATGTGAACATAGCTTTAAGAGTAAATTTGCACTATAAATATTACAAATGACAACATTCAAACTTGTAGATAACATTGTAAATTGAACAAATGAATAAAAGCAGATGGAAAAAAAAGTAAGAATCCAGTGTTATACAAAGCTGTGTAACATATTGGCAGATAAACAGTGGTAAGGATTTAATTGGAAGCTGTAAGGCTGGTTCAGATCAGCAGAGGAACAGAGCCCTTCTGCTCAATTTTCTGTTTCCATTTGGGGTATGGAGATCATTACAGAAACGTATTCTGCACCTGGTTGTGGTAAAATTGTTTGACATTCATCAAGATGTATGTTGTGATGTCATTAGCAGAACGAAATGCAGAGTGGATCAGATGAAGCCAAGACAGGCCGGTAAACGAACTCCCTGCTAAATGTAAACAATTTGGGGAAAAAATGACACCTCAAGGCCTCAAGGAGTGCTAATTTTTAAACCTGATCCTGGTTCCTTGGGTTGGGATGTGGGGGACATGTTAAGCCAGGTGCCAAAGGCAAAAGAATCGTTACTACAAAAGTGTACAACAGCAAAAGAAAATGGGCCTAAAACAGTCCCAATATATACATTTATTTTAAGAAATGACTCTTAAAAACAGTAATTCTGTTTAGAGCAAGGGCAGCACTGTCACCTTACAACAAGAATGGAGCGGTCTGGGTCCTTTCTGTGTTCAGATATGCAGCTACATTCTGAGTCAATGGTTGAGGTCTTATGGTGGACATGAGAAGACCTGCCAGGAGTTGCAATAGTTTAGCCTAAAAATGACAAGAATTAGAGTGGCTTCTGAAGGGGGAAAGGGTCAAATCTATCTGATGTTGTAGAAGAAGAGCCTGAATGATCATATGAGGTTAGCAACATAAGCCAAGAAGAATAGCTGGCTATCTAAAATGACACCAAGGTTTCACACATTTTTAAGTGGTGTGGTGTTTTAGTGAGATGATGAGATCATGGCATGGACGCACATCTCAAAGAATAATTCAGTTTAGTGGTCTTTTAGTGAGATGACAAGATCATGGCATGGACATATTTTAAGGAATAACTCAGTTCAATCTTGCTGGGGTTAAGTTTAAGATTAGCTGATATCTATAATAAGACATCTGAGATATCTGTCAGATATACAGAGATGTAAGCTGAAACTTGGGAGTCTGAAGGAAATGACAGGATTTTAGAAATATCAACATGGAAATGTCAGGAAAAGCCAGGGGAGGATATTAGTTTACCAAAAGAGCGGGTGTAACAGCAAAATATTAGAGGTCCGAGGACAAAACCCTGTGGGACTCCAGTTGAAATATTGCACAGAGCAGATTTAGGTCATTTCCATGACACCTGGTAAAAGCCCTCCTAGCTATCCACTTCTATGCTGAACCAATACTTCCAAGGTTGAAGGTGGACATGACATTGCTGTGGTTTACTCAAATTTCGGACAGGATGGCAAGGAGTGCTAGGGATCTATAATGTGAGTTTAAAGGGTTGCACATCAGCAGTAGAAGTTGAAGGGGGGGAGATTGGCTGATTTTGTTAATCTTCTCATGAAATATTATGGAAAAGTCATTAGCAGTAAAGGAGGTAGAGAGAGGAGGAGCTAAAAAGAACGATGGCTTTGTAGCAGATTGTTTAGGCTTTTCTCCATAAGATTTCTTTGAAGCATCCACACCAGGTGAGTGAATGTAGTAAGGAAAGAAAATCAACAAAGTTTACATTTTTTTCGCTTTCTTTTCTACTGCTACAAAGTGCATCCGGTTGACAAGAATCTGGGTAGGTTTTATGAAGAGAGAGTAGAGATTGATAAGGAAAGTGAAAAGAGTGATGTTTAAGCAGCAGTGTAGAGTGGAAGAGTAGAAAAATGTCAGGGTGTGGTGGGGTAGACAAAGAAATTATGGTAAATTGAAAAATGAATATCACCTGCTACTATACCGACCCTTAAACAGAGGGGTTCAACTCCCCACATCCCCATTACTAGAATTATCTGCAATTTGAGCTACAATAGCCCTCTTGTTGGTCCATACCAGATGCGATAGCCTTCGTTGTCCTCTAACATTAGTCTTTTGGCAGTTAATGGCATTCTCCATGGACCACTGTTGGTGGGTACTCATCACACCTGCCCATAAGCACCTTTTGATGTTACTAATGCCTAGTTCACACTACACGATTTTTGTCCTGATTTTCGCTCGCTGATTGCCCCTAGATGTGGCAGTTCGTAAGCAACTCGGCGTTTGCTAGGGGATCGAAACTCGGCTCTCGATCGCTATGTGTGAACTGTTCAACGACTTGGTCCAAGCGACTCAAGAAAAATATCTAGCGAGTGGCAGCGAGTGCTACTGTATGTTGAACTACAACCAATGAGAACGCAATGTACGGGGTGAAGAGAAACCCGGGGGAGGAGTGTAAAAACATGGGACAGGGGCATAAAATAGTTTCTATCAGAATACATCGTCACACACACAAGCTTTACAGTATTTGTGATCTTATTGTCCATGCCAAACCATAATACCAACGCTGCATTGCAAAAAAATATTTATTAACCTCCAACTCACTACAGAATAGACAATCCCTGCTGGTCACATAGCCCAATCCACTCTGATTCATTTGTTTTTCCTCCTTGATTTTACGCTGCACATCAGCGCACAAACAACTTTAATCGTTTGCTTATTGATGACGTGCATTTTTGGACATGGTATCATTAAACCCCTCGTCACTTCTCGCGTGTGTTTTCATGACAAAACATAGTTTGGGAGAGCAAATAGACTCATCTAAGATTCCTCCTAATGGTAGTCTAATATGTGACCCCCTGTGTGAAATACACAACGACTAAAAAGACTACCGAATGCAAGAGATCCAGTTGTGCAGTGTGAACTGTACAGAGATCTGACAGCTCCGAAAGCAGTGGCGGCTCCTGCCAAATCTCTCGGCCAAATCTCTTGGCCAATCACCTTGGCCATTGTTGCGATGATGGCCAAGGTGACCCGTGCAATGGGTAATTAACATCTTAAGTAAGGTTGGGCGGTATTGCTGATTTTCGTACAGTCATACCGTCTTCAGAAAATACGGTATACGGTATTACCGTGCGGGGGGGGGGGGGGGGGTAGGGGGTTGGGGTATGCGGACAAACTTTACAGTGTACACAATATTTCAATATGTTATTTCAATGCTTGTACTATCTGATCTATAATAAATATGCATAAGTATAAATGCATCTGTATCAAATACACTTTCCAACATATTAACATATAACATTTAGCCATTGTAACCTCTCACTGCCCACACAAAACAGAATAATAGCAGGCTAAACAGTTCAATATATTTCAAAACTTAACTGGTAGGTTTATAGTTATAGCTATTTTTTAAAAGTGTATGAACGTGTACGATTAGTTATGCCTGTAATACAGAATTAAGTTCTATACCGTAACAAAAAAATATGAATGTAAATGTTAATGTTGCGATGATGGTGATGTAAAATAATTCAAAGTCCAAACATCTGAGTGGTTTAACGAGAAGGCTACTTTAAATGTCACACAAGCTCAGTGCAAAACAACACGAGCACAGTCGGAAAAGGTCAATTCCAAAATCTTCCCTACACACTCGCTCCCTGCGCCCTATAGTGCACTTAACATTCTTAAAGGGCCAGACAATATATTTATAATTCACATTACAGGACAGGTGAGACATTCTTTTTTCTTAAAATAGCGCTTTTATTTAGGAATAAATAGTCCTTACACGGGCAGGAAAAACTACGGCAGACACAAAAGTCAGAACAGGGGATCGGGCGTAACGTTATTATTACTGTTTGCTCCTTATTCTCCACACTTGTGCTCGATTTACACTGAATATATATTAAGTAAATACGTACATATCCGCGCATGCACACGCTTGTGTTAATTTCCGGTTGAACTGATAAAAAATGTTGATTTCGGAAAATTAAAATATGAGCCGTTTTTTTTAGTTTCTGCTTGTTACCTCACAGCTAACGCTAGCCAGTGTGGCTCTTCACTTGTCTCTCTGTGTTATCACCTCACACAGTGAGCACCCCACAACCAATCAGTGAGCTCCAACCGCCTACCCCTCCCACCCCTCCCTTATTGTGGATGCACGAATGTCCTAAAGTCTCAGTTTTCAAGGTAAATCTGAAGCAGAAATTTGGCGCTTCACATTTTAAAAATACCATCACCATTTTTGAATACTGCGGTATACCGTAATACCGTCATACCGCCCAACCCTAATCTTAAGTCATCTGTCAGTTTGCCCTCACAAATAACTTTGAACATGGAGACCAGCTTTACCATTAATCATAAAATTAAGTAAAGCCTTCACACTAACAATTTAATTCAGTCTTCATCAGATAGCATTTTATTTTATGTGCAGCAGATCCAGAATAAAGACTGGCATCGGGGCTGATGTGCAATAAATAAAGAAGTACAATTAAACAATTGGGGAGATACAATAAGTGCAATCACAATTCACAATTTAAAAATTACATTACTTACTTGTAATTTACTTGTAACTTATATGATTTCCCCCCTTTGTAGATACTTGCTTGATGTTTAAATTTGCTTGATGTTTAAATCTGGTCTGTGCACACCTGAATACGTACAGAGAGCATGAAGGGGAGTTTCCCTAGGGGAAATATCAGCACACCCGTTCCCATGAGCCTCTTGTTTACACATCTGTGCATCGTCTCGACAGTGCTTCTCTTACAATCGCTGCTCTTTGTCAACACAAAAAGGAAGCAAATATGTTTATTTAATCTTCTCCTGGAATTAAGAATAGAAAAAGAATGGGGGGCACATATTTTAACTTTCTGGCTTATGTAAAGCAAAATTCTCCTTGGTCATGCCAAAGTCATTTGATGAAAAGAAGATGTAGGGGTGTGGCTCACTTGTAGGTTTGAGAGTCATGACCCATTCAGATATAGGAGGAGAGTACAATTGGTAAGGCCAATGATGTTCTCTATTAGAAAAAAAAAACATTGCTTATCAACTCTCTTAGCCAGGACTGAGCATGTTCCCTGATTTGTCTTTACACAAATATCATGTCAATTTCATTTACAAAAAATGCCAACAAATGAATAAACACCAAAGCAAAGAGAATCGACAAAGGGGGAGATTTAGAACATGCAATGACAGCACCATCCAAGTGGCCTGTTACTAGCATTTGTTTTCCTACTTTCCACTTTCCACTTCAATTCCCGAATACTATGTTATTGGACCTTCCCTTTAAAAATAAACCACAACCATGGGAATCATGAATTGTTCATGCAGGCAACATCACTCAAGCTTTTGCAGTCTGTAACCCAAATCTTTGCATTAGCTTTAAAAAACAAAAACTGGCTGCACTGTAGAACATTCAAAATGTACATATTACACTCAAGCTTCTAGGGAACTTTATTCCATCCTTTTTTAAACTTGTCCATTTCTGTTGGACTCATAAAAAAGTTATATCCATCTGTTCGGGAACTCAGAAGGCAGAAAAGCAATAATATATGGAGATTTAAGAACTTGCGGTCATTTATATGACCAACATTTAATCAGAGCTGAAAATGTGTACTTGGTACATTTCACCATTCTGCCTGTTACTCAGTACCTCTAAAATTAGCCTTAATTGCAGCCTGAAAAAAGGAGTGAAGGCTAAATTGACATCCAGTCATGGCCACAGCCTCGCAGCTACTCATCCCCCAGTGCTTGGAGGGCCAGGACCTTTGCTGGAGTTACGGGGCCCGTGGCTCAGGGATGGCCCATGTGAATCCACTCTCGCTAACCACAGACTTTAGGAACATCAACCCATTCACACGCTCCCTGTCTGGCCATATCCAGTTTGATCCAGAGAGCTGGAGTACACCCATCATCTAACATTAGTTCTAACAGGACTATATTATCCTCAGGCATCTGCAATATAATCCCTGTAGGTTTGAGGTTCCTGAACTCTGGAAATGAGTAAAACGAGATGTGTGTAGACCATTACTTTCATTTCCTTTAAATTGTTCACTTCAACTCATCCAGCATTCGAGGGTGAAGAAAAAATGTGCTGACAGATTCCTTTGTGAAAATTTGGTTCTATAATTACATTTTTAAATAAATATCTATCTGCCATTAATGTAGCCTAAACCTGAAGTGCACTAGTAAGGAATATGTATGTAATTAAGCTTTTTAAATGATGTTTCATTTTCTTTGACTAAATAATGGAAGTCAAATAATTATCCAACACCAACTAGCATTAAGAGGAAAAAATCTGCCTCCCTAGATACTAAAACCAATTAATTAAATGTAATTAATAATCGGGTTTAATTAACCTAAACATACACCGGCTTCATTACTGCCAGTCCTGTTAAATTAATACATTAATTATATCCTTTTCCACAATGTAAAGTAGGCCTAAATGTCTCAAAGAGCACACTATGGTGTGATCAAAAATTTCGAGTTACTGAAGTAGGTTACAGAGGCTCTTGGACTCCAGAAGACCACTATGCAAGACATTCTTTCTAAATAGATAAATTAATAGGTTGGTTACTTCTGCAAAGATTGGCCATGGTTTCAGCAATCCATTGAAGAAACATTTAAATGAACTGCAAACCACCAACTTCACTAAAGACAGCATTAAATATTGCACAATTAAGAAGAGATTAGGAAAAATGGTATTTGATCAAAACAAGAGGTGTCATCTCTGCTACTTTAGAGTTATACAACTGCTGTACCAGACCATAGTAGTAAAGAGGAGCTGAGCCATAAAGCAAATCTTTCAAATTACCAGTTGACCCATGTCCCTACCCTTGCCTATGGTCATGGACTTTGGGTAATGACCAAAAGAGCAAGATTGGGGATTCAAGCAGCCAAAATTCAAGGGGATTCAGGTGAGGAGCTCAGCAATACGGGAGGTGCTCGGAGTAGAACCACTGCTCATTTACATGGAGAGGAGCAAGTTTAGGTGGTTTGGATAAGTGGAAATGATAAGAATGAACTATATCTGGTGAATCATTGACTAACAAAAAATTAAAGCTAAATAATAGAAGGTGGGCGGCATGGTGACTCAGTGGGTAGCACTGTCGCCTCACAGCAAGAAGGTCCTAGGGTCGATTCCCAAGAGGAGTGTCTTGGGTCCTGTTCAGCATGTTCTTCTCGTGTCTGTGTGGGTTTCCTCCGGGAGCACCGGTTTCCTCTCACAGTCCAAAGACAAGTGCAAATGCAAGTGAGGTTAACTGATGATACAAAATTGTCGATGACTGTGTTTCACATTAAACTTGTGAACTGATGAATCTTGTGTAACGAGTAACAACCTGTCTTATCATAAATATTACCAAAGTGTGTAAAACATGACATTAAAATCCTAATAAATAAATATATAACAGAAGGTTTTACATCTCCAAATTATAAATCTAGAGCGCTTAGAAAGCTCTACGATAACAAAATAACATGTAAGATGAAGTAATTAAATGCAAATCTTGCAACATTACTACCAAAATATCACAACAATTTAGGGCAATGCATTAAATTATGCTAATTTTGCACAACATTGATCAGCTGTTGAATGATTAAGTTTAGAAGATGATTTACCAAGAGTTTCCAGAGGCTACCAAATGTTAAGCATGTTAAAGCTTGGGCTACACAATGGTGCAGCTCAGCGTCACACAGCAACATGAGAATCTGGGTTTACCTTTAACTGGTCACTGTCTGAGAAGTTTTGTACATCCCAAACCACCCCACGGTCACCAATGTGTGGTTAATGTGTAGACTACAAGAAAATATGGCATCACAAAGAGTTACTGTACTGCCTGCACAGGAAGTGCTTGAGAAGTGTTCGTACAGTTGGCACTCAGGTGAGGTGCATCAGTACTGACTGTTCAACCCAGCATAAGACTCCAACAGACCACATGTAAGTGTACACTGCTACCCCATTTTAGGAAGAAGAACATGACGTTACTCTTCAATCGTTTGCGTGACGCTGATCCCTAGAGCTCTCAGTCATGTACACACAATTACACTCTCCTGACTTTTTGGAGCTCATATGATTATCATCTTTCCAGTTTGAGGTCATTTCCAGAGCCAGGCCTATAAACTAATTCTGCTTGAATCCATGTGCACCCCATCAGCAAATGCTGCACAGTTCCAGGAAAATATGCAGCTTTGATTAAAAGGTTGTATGTTCCGTTTTTCAAATTTCCAAGCATTCCTCTGGGATGCGTGGCAGGCTTCCAGGTTCTTTTGACTATAATAAAGACAAAGAGTGGAAAGAACACAGAAGGGGGATGTGAATATGATTATGATGATGGTAATACCATTCAGTCAGTGCTGTCACACATGGGAAGTAAAATGTACAGCTGTTTAATCCACTCAGCTTCACATTCAATTTGCTGCTCTCAGAAAATATTACATTACTGATACAATGTGATATGGTGCTGTAAAGATGTTTGCCTTATTTTTAAATTACCTCAGTCATCCTACAGAGGTAAATATTTCAAAGGTGGTTAGAGTAGCAGACCTCATATTTAAGAATAAACAGAATGTTAGAATGAAAAACACTAGAAAAATAAGTTCTTCAATCATTATTTCAATCAACTAATAATTAAATTGTCTGCACAAAATTTGTCAGGGCCTTTTTTAAGGTTAATTTTCACCTCACTGTATCTACACTAAATTTGAAAAGACTGGTTTATACTTAACAACTGTCACTTCTCTGCCATGTCTCATACAAGACAATATGCTCAACATTCCTCCTAATCATTCCTCTTCCTCTTAACATGGTTTAAAAATACCAACACTATGGCCCAGGAATAGCACATTTCCCACATTGTCACAATAGAACAGAATAGAATAGAATTATTATTGTCACTACACACAGGTACAATGACATTTTGTATGGCATCTCTCCAATAGAGGTAGTAGCAGCAGTATAGAAATACAGGTAAGACTAGAATAAAGAGAAACTAGATAGAGCTGAGCCGCTGTGTCCGTGCGCACCGCCATCTTGAATAATTGTAAAATAATTGTATAGTTGTACAACTAAATGATCTTAAAACTTTTTTTTATTAAAGATAGTTTCACTTTGTTGAAATGTTTTTCAGTTATATACTGCAAATACTGCATAATTTACCATGTTTCCAAACCTATGCTTGAATAAATTATGCTACATTAAAATGTTTCACTCTACAAGCATGAGTATTTTCAATAGTGCAACAACCCCAAATTCTTAAATGTTGGGACAGTATCTGAGATGGAAATAAAAATGCAGTGTTTAAATTAACTTTGGGTTATTTCATTGCAGACAGTGTGAATCCAATATTTTATTTGTCTGGTCATTTCATTTGTTAATTATACATCCATTCCTGCATTTTAGGTCTTCATTACATTTAAAAAAAAGTAAATAAGGCCGTTCAGGTGGCGCAGTGGTAAAAACACACGCTGGAACCAGAGCTGGGATCTCGAATACATTGTATCGAATCTCAGCTCTGCCATCTGGCTGGACTGGGTGGCTACATGAACAACGATTGGCCTGTTGTTCAGATAGGGGTGGGTTATTAAAGCCGTATAGGGACTCTCTCATAACTAATGCAATTACGACCTTTGCTGGCTGATTGATGGCGCCTGCACAGAGACAGGAAAAGTATGCTGTCAGGGTGTGTCTCTTCGTACACAGTGCTGATCCGCATTGCACTCGTCAAAGTGTAGGTGACAAAATACATACGGCTGCTGCCCACGTGTCGGAGGGGGCGTGGGTTAGCTTCGTTCTCATCAATCAGAGAAGGTATCGGCATTGGTGGAGAGGAAGCATGACGCAATCAGGCAATTGGACGTGCTAAAAGGGAGAAAAAGGGGAGAAAATGCATAAACAAAATATAAAAATAAAATAAAATACCAAATTCCTACACACAAACAAAGGGTTATATATAGACCCTTGTTCTCGTAAAATCAGTTTGCATTTTATAATTACAGTATGGGAAAACAATTATTTATTTTTTTTAATATACATAGTCATTTCGATTTGCACAAAGTCTTTACACTGTGTACACAAAAACATTATGTAAATATGAACACACTTATTTACAATATTATTTAGTTGCAACTATGTTAGCAATTACAGCTTAAAGACAACTACAGCAAAAATCTTTTTCCTTCTTGAGGTTACACTTTGACCCATTCTACTAATTCTCTACTGTTATTAGATTCCTTTTACTTAATACAATGCTTTATTGCATTGCGTTATTACTTACCTCTGAATGTAAGGCAATAAAACAAGTGCTAAAACAACTATCAAAGCATTTGGAGCCAAGAAGCTCAAGTTTTAATTCAGTCAATTTAAGAACTTAAGTGTTGCTGTATTGATTGAAGCCTGAGGGAGAAAAACCTGGCTTACTTGTTATTTTAGGCTAAGAACACTACAGATGTTTTCATCACACATACCACAGCTTTTATCTTTCAATTTATTCACGACTCACTCTGCAAAGTGAAACCAGATGCCCCCCTGGACAAGAGCAAGAGATACACTGTTGGTAGACTAATGAACAGCAAGCACAGAACTTCTACAACTGAGCATAAAAAGATACACTCATCATTCCTCAGACTTTGAATGTTTGTGCATGGTCTGGAATATAAACAGACACTTAATAATTCCTCAATGGCAGAAAGTTAGAACAGAATGTTTCAGGCACCAGTCAGATCAGCAGCTGTACAAGATGTAGCTAAGAAAAAAATGAAAGTGCAGTTTTAATAGTTCTGTCATGAGTTCGATAAACAATGCAGACTGAATGAATGGGTTTATTCCTCTTCAGCAAAACACTGAGCACTCAGCTGTGCTCAAATGCATAAAACCCAGTGATAAATGCGACTTACGATAACAATATAACGATTGCTTGGTTCCTTTGTAAGGAAGTAGGATTAGTGAGTAACTGATCATACATGGGCCTTTGTTTCTGATGATGGACATTAAGGCAGTGTGTGGCTGGTGTTGACTTATACTTCACACATGGGCAGTCAGTCCCAAAACCATAACACATTAGCTATTACTGAATATCCAAACCTAAGTGAAAAAACACTCCCTAATTTACCAACATCTACTGTAAATCTACAGAGGGGAAACAGAAAAAGCTCTAATTAGTGAAGATGCAGCTAAGCAGTTTTCATACTACGAAGCTTTGTGGCACATATAAAAACATGTATAAAGAGCATTAACATTTGATGGGCATGGCCTCTTCCACAATAAAAAATGCCCCGATTACAGGGTGGAAAATAACTGTTGCCTTTACAACAACCAAATTTCAACCCCACTAAATGCTTAAGGAAGTGTTAGGATTATTTCACTATTATCTAAACAAAACAAAGGAAAGATCTTTTAAAGAACCAGGTCCTAGTCATCCAGTTAAGTTCCAGAGATCAACAGATTCTATGGGAAGGTACAATGAAGATATAGTATTTTGCCAGCTCATGGTGGCCCAAAACTTTGCCTGGTTGCTTTATATGGGTTTGATTTGCCACATCTGTAATGTACAGTATGTGCAATAACTAATCACATTATTGTTTTATGATTCCATTATTCTATAACTTCCATTACTGATTTGAACTTATATAATGGAAGTTTACAATTTGTATAATGGAAGTCTACATGCAGTTGTTGGTGCAGAACTTAGTTTTGAAGAGCATATTTCTCAATCATTAAGTGAATTGTATTAGTGGATTAAGCTTTAACTCTGCATATTAAAAAAGAAATCTACCTTTAAATAAATGGAATTTTAGTTAAACCAATCTTAAAGACAGATGGCCCTACTTTGTCCTTTGTAAGGGTGTGCTACATTTTAATAAAATAAAACTTTGCTTCCAAAGGGTGCAATGAAATCTAGACCTTGCTATTTAGTCCCCTAATGTGGCAATAAGCTGTTTGTAAGTTTCTGTACAGTTGCAATCAATATTATTACGACCCACTGCAGATTAGATTAGAAAAGTTTACAAACTTTCACCTGTAGTCAACTAACAAATCAAACAAAAACTATTTTTTAATGCATTTTCTCCCCATTTTCCTCCCGATTTAGCACACTCAATTTGTCTTACGCTGCTGAGGGATTGCATCCGAGGAGAGAACGTCGCTGCACACGCCTCTTCCGCCAATCAATATCCTTACACAGTGTATAAAGATCCCACCCACCCAAACATAGTCCCACCAATTATGCTCGCTAGATGGTGCCCAGCCGACTGGAGGCAACGTTGAGTTTCGAACCGAGGAGTTCAGAATCTTGACGTTGGTGTGTTAGCGGAATATCCCGCTGCGCCAAAACAAGAATAATTTTAATAGATCAACAGTATATAACAAGTGGTTTCTCCAAATTCAACACAAAAAAATGCCACTTTTAATGACGAGTGCAGTCTCAGAATTATTTATTCCCCAGAATAGAATCCTTCTTAAGAGCATCAAAATTATTCAATCTAAAAATAGAATCCTTCATATAAGCACACATTTGCACATTAGGTGTTGTCTCTAGCACAACCGATGCAACTAATCATGCCTGAAATAAAACAACAAACACCTGCGCTCACTCTGGTTTTGTTTAATGTGACGTTTGATGTTAAAATGTCAAGAAAGTTGTCCAAAAAGAGAAGAGATTATGTCTTGCACAAGCAAGGAAATGATACAAGAGAGCAAAGACACTAAATGTTCATAGAAATATAGTTTAGTAGAGATTTTGGAGGAAGCAAGTGGTCAAAAACCCTCACTCGACTGCAAAGACCTGCAGCAAGATTTGTGGCAGCAAGCATTAAGGTTTCAGTTTGCACAGTAAAGTGCATACCAAACTCTGAAAGTCTCCATGTCCAAAATCCAAGACCCACACCTTTACTGACTCAACAGCACAAGAAAGGTTGGCTCCAGTAAGCTCAATACCATATAAATAAAACACAGACATTTTGGGATTCTGTTCTGTGTAGCAATGAAACAAAACCTAAACTTTTCAGGCTTACAGATCAGCAATATGTCTGAAGAAGGAAAAATGAAGCATCTGCTGCAAGGAACACCCTGCCTACATTGAAGCATGGTGGTGACTCAGTGATGCTCTGGGGCTGCTTTGCTTCCTTTGGCACTGGAAACCTGCAGAGTGTGGAGGGCAAGATGGATTTAATCAAGTGTCAGGAAATCCAGGGAGAAAATTTTAGACCTTGTGAGAAAGCTAAGGCTTGGACATAATTGGGCCTTTAAACAGGACAGTGATTCCTAGCATACCTCAAAGTCCACCAAGGCTTGGTTTCAGAAGAAGCCTAGGAATACAGGTAAACTGAAGACCATTGCACATGAGGAAAGGGTTAACGCTGAATAATTGAGCCTGAATTGAGTTGAATTTAGACAAACCACTTGGTTTATTAGTTGTGTTGAGCTATTTAAATTCCTTATTGGTTTATTTCAAACAGCTGAAAGTTTGTAAATTTTGCTCATTTGTATGCCATACAAATTATGTATACGTATATATCATTAGCAGCTTTAGTGTAGCTGTCAGTAATGTCTGTCTTTATCCTAAAACATTGATTATTATGTTTATTAATAACATTCAAAAGCTGTTCTTAAATAAATTAATTTTAAGGCAACATGTTTTCTGGTCTCTCCTCAGAATTTATCAATCCAGAGTTCACAATCACAATTACACTGCAGTGGAAAGAAATTAACCTTTCCTTAAAATGACTTGAATTTTGGGGGTCACCCAAAGGTGTAAAGTACAACATGAAATTAGGAGAATGAGATCCTGGCCAAAGTTTTAATGCAATCAAGCCTGTTTAGAATAAAGATGCTTGCTAAAAGCCCTGCAGCCAGCCTGCCAGGTTTCAGCATGCTGAGAAAGTAAGATGCTCAGAGGAAATGGTTGGATCTGTTCCTGTCTGCACTTGCTCACCAGATGCACCAAGCTCAACTCTGGAATGTGTTTGTGAGAGCAGTTTAACCACAGACACGCCCAACTATTACCACAGAAATCTGATCCCCTCACTTCACTCCACCTCCTCCTACATGGCTTCATGAGTACATCTGAATCTTACTGAGTCTTACTTACTCACTTTGTTTCTTCTTTTCAAGAAAACCTTTGTCTAAAACCACCTCACATGCACATTCACACTGGTTGTCTTTAATGATGCTCATGGATCATGACAGAGCAAAAGCTACATGACATTCATAGGGTTTAAAGAGAGTCTACCATAACTTTAAATGTTATAGATGAAAAAAAATCAACTATTTCCACCTTCAAGCTGTTTATTATAAATTCTGACACCCTGCGTGTGTTAGCATAGCAGTTTCCTCATGTGAGAAAATATTTAAAATATTTCTGAATGTTCTGAAATCATTTCCAACTGAATATACAATCCCACTTTCATCACACAGGCTGCTTCCATTTCTTCTTTTCTGACCACAGTTGCAAATATTAAAGACAGTGGGACAGTTTAAAAGCAAATTGTGAAAGGAATAATCTGCCAATCTTCCAAAGCATAGACTAAAGCAGTCACACTAGAACTTTGCAGATTTTTGTGAGTTGTGGACTAAAACAGTGGTCCCCAACTACCGGGCCGTGGATCGGTACCGGTTGGTCCATGGGTTATTTATTACCGGGCCGCACAGAAAGAATAAAGAATTACAGATCGCTACAACAGCAATTACATTTCCAAAACTCTTCGGGTGTTATTGTCTCCTATCACCACTAGGTGGAAGCAGCATCTTGTTGCATCAAAAAAGCTTAGGATTCACACAGATTTTCCATTCTATAGTTTATTTATTTAAAATCCTCCCGCTCCCGCTGGTCCATGAAATTATATCTTACATGAAACCGGTCCATGCTGCAAAAAGGTTGAGGACCGCTGGACTAAAATGCTTGATTTTACAGAAACACTAATCAAAATGTGAGACATTTGCTGCTTTTCTTGAAAGGGGGTGCTATTGTAGATTGTAAGACTGATATTTAATTAGTTTCACACGTAACCCAGTTATTTTAAAAGCATATGGTTATTTAGGCTAAGAAAAGAGGGTTATGCATTATTAACCCCTTTTATATTTTTGTACGTTTTACAGATTAAACTGAGCTCTATAACTTCAGGATTTTGGGGTAAGATTGTGGTTTAAAACTGTACAAAATTACTTAATTAGTGACTGCTCATACTGTTAATAATAATGTAGTTCTGCATTCTTGCTACTAATAATAATCATTAAAAAAAGAAAAGAAGGTGGCCCAGCATGATATTCTGATAGCACAACAGTGCCGAGATTCTGAACACCCCGGTTCGAATCTCAGCTCTGACACCGGTCAGCTGGGCGCCATCTGGTGGGCACAATTGGCAGTGCCTGCAGCAGACACTAATTGGCCACCGTGTCTGCTGGATGGGATGACCGGACTAAGTGGGTGATCGGATTAAACGCTGTGTAAGGACCTTGGTTAGCAGATAGAGGTGGTGGGTGAAAAGAAGGGGTCGGCTAGGACTGTGCACTGATCGGAAGAGGCATGAGCAGCAACATACCCTCCTCGAATGCAATCAGGGATCCCCAGCAGCAGAAGACAGATTGACAGATTGATTACGCTAAAATCTGGAGAAAATGGGGGAAAAAATGCATAAATAAATAGGAAAAAAGCATACTTAATGTCTTATGTTATTGGGGGTGTTTTGGCACTGAAGTGCAAGTGTTTTTTAAAAGAAAATAACAAATCTTTTCCACTTGGGTTATAGACTAAATTAAGTATAATTGGTTTTTCAATGATAGAAGTAAATTTGTTGTAATGCATTTTGAGTGTAGTTGAGTTGGTTATGCATGAATACCACAAAATGTGAGGAAAGGTGAAGATACTTTTGCGATGTTGTTCCAGTGATTAAAAGTAGTTTGGGAACAAACTACAAAATTCTTAAATCAACTTCTGTTGGAGCAGCTGGTTGAGTGGGTCCTATAGACCTGTACTGATCCCCCTCCAGCCACCTTCTGTAAGGAGTTTTGTACATTTTTTCCACATCTACATGGGTTGTTCAGGGTGCGCCAGTTTTCTCCCGTGCCTAAAAAACATTTCGAATGTGGACTGGCTACTCTAATTGCCCCTTGGTTTGTGTCCCTGAATGTGTGCTGCCATAGACGGATGTATTCTTGCCCTTTAGCTTATGTTCCCAAGTAGTGCTTGATACTTCCGTTATAATTCAGTTTTCACTCCAGTCCACCACAGCCAAGACGCAAAACTAGAGTCCAATTCTTAGCATAGCCACCTGGCAAAGCCGGCTAGCCAAGTGCTTAAAAGACACAACTGGATGTGGCACAAATGATGAAAAAAACTGTAGTAAGAAGTATGGTCCACCGTACATGCTGAGACTCTCTGGCCAGTGTAAAAATGTGGCCTGCAGCTTCACAGATCAGAAAAAGCATGTGTTAACCTGCAGCTGAGCTTTAAAAAAGCCTTTTTTTTTTAGAAGAGATACATGTGGAAACTGTTGTCCCTAGTAATGTGCCATGTGCTACACCTTCTGTGGCTAGAGATCTGCTTGAAAAAAGCAGTAATTTTTAAACAGGATGTGACAGGGTTAAACAGCAAAGGTTTATTGAGAGTGCTTCTGCTGGTTAAATGTACAAATCAGCTTTTTTTTTTAGAAACTCTCCCTATGCTTAACTAATTGGTTTGCATTATTTGCTGCTTTTATTAATAACTTGCTAAAATATGCATTACATATCTTTTCCCACAGATATTAGCAATAGAAATAAAGTGAGTGTTAAATGGATTTTGATCACAGCTCTAACATTTCACTGGAACTCACCATTATCTGTCTAAATGCTCTTTCAAGTCCATCCAAGAAGGACTGTTAACCAATCCAACAATTCCAGCCTCTCTTCTCTTAGCTGTTTTCACTTCTTCATGTCATGCCTGATGCCACACTCGCATTAACCTGATGGAAGTCGTTCAGTTTAAGAATGTCAGCAGGAGCCAAAAAGTCAGTTAAATGTAAGATAATATTTACAAGTGGAGGCATTAACACTCACAATCAGGTAGCCTGATAGAGAGAAAACAAGCATAAAATTACATAATAAAGAGTACATGTATGAGTCTGCCTACAAGACAGAAGTGGCAAACTTAAAAAAATCATAAGACTGACTTGTTTAACATTCCACTTTATTTAACTCATCAGCTCATTGGCAAGGCCTCCCTGTGCTAATCTGATGGGATAAATGAGGTAAAACACAAATCTCTGTAGGTATGTGATACACTGGTGCTGCTGTCTGACAGCTCTTATTTTTATTTTGTCTATTATGTAAGTTTGGCTTGTTGAAATTCCCAATATATGATTTATATTTATTGTACAGTGTTACCTTGAAACTCAACATCAATTGGTTCTGGGCATGGCATTGAGTTTAAAAGGCATTGAGTTTTAAGGTATTTTTTCCCATAAGGATGTACGGAAAACCTGTTAATGCGTTCCATGGTCTCGTGGAACTGCATATATTTTAGGCTAATGTAAAATAATGAGGTTGTTTTTGACACTTCTACACTGAAAATAACAAAAATATAATATTAAAACAATAAAAAATACAATAAATCAATAAAAAATACAATAAAACCTGCATTTTACCTTAACTTATTTATTGTTTCCTTATGCTTCTTAATTAGTGGAGAGAACTTACAAGCAGTAATAATTAAGAGAGTGTTTCTATGTTGCTCTTTTAATACATTGTCACATTAAGCTTTTTTTTTACAATAAGCATTTTAGACTTTCCCTGAAAAGCTGATTCTCACAATTTCTCAGCACCTCGAGCTGTAACACAAGTTTAAAGGTGAAACAGAAGGAAAATCCAGATAAACACAGATACATGTGGATGCTTTCAGAGTGAACTTGATGGCTATTCCACACAAATGCAGATTTGTCTTGTATTCGCACTGACGTTTTACCGCACCGCTTAAGCCAAGCGCTGAACAAAGCAGCAGTCGCACACGTGGAGTTTAAGGGAAACATTGAGTTTAAGTGTACAAATTTCTTGACGAAAGATGTTGAGTTTCAAAGATTTTGAGTACAAGGTACCACTGTATTTGCATCTTTAGGCTGTTGTATTTGTCTTTTTCGAATTCGAATTCGAAGTCGATTATGACTCCTAGCAACCATATAATGTTTCTCCAGAAGTGGGTCTTCATAATTTCTAATGGCTCATTCATTATTCCTCTAAGCGTATATATTTATCTTGCTTCTGGTCATCTTCTCCTTCTTTTGCCTGTAACTCCAAGCATAATTGTCTTTTCCAGTGTGTCGGTTCTTTTCATAATGTGTTCATATTAAGAAAGCTTGGTTACCTGGGCTTTATGTGAGAGGTTAGGTATGATTTTTGATTGTCCAGCTTTCACAGAAATAGAAAACCACAGAGAATATCATAGACAATTCTGGTCTTTGTTTTGAAAGACAAATTGCTTCATTTGAAGATCTATTCCAGTATCTTGATTTAATTGAAAGGAAATATGTTTCAAAGAAATGGCGATTTAAACCAGTAGAATGTCGGTTTCAGGTCAAGATGCTGTTCAGGCCATTTTTGGTGGCCCAGCATCTTAACGTTAACTTTTGTCAATGCATAATATTTAGCTCAAATATCTTCATCTATGACTGAATATACTGTACACAACACGAGTGTTGACCTACTTGAAATGTTTAACCTTTAACCCTAGGTCTAAAGCATCTGGTAAATAAGATTGTATAAGAGAGCATAAGGCTGTATTAAAGCCCCTGAGGGCTAAACTGACATGGCCTGCAAATCAACAACTGACTTGGAGTTCAACTGTTTTTTTGTCATGGGGAAGGCTTGCTGTAGGCAAAAAGCTGCAATGCTGAAACAGATTTTAACCTGTAACCTATCAATCAACTTAGACACTGGATTTTAAGCTGTAGAACCTTGGAGTGTTTACAAATTACCCTGGGCCTTAGCAGGTCCAACATACTTGTTTACATGCCTTGACAATTTTTTTATATAATTTTAGATGACTATTGCAGTTAATCAGGGGGCTGGATTACACTGTTTAAGTGTCTTTAACATTTATATAACTTATGAGCAAGATGAGTTGTATTGTGGTATATTTACTCAGTAACAAAGTAAAATAGTAACTGGAAGCTAGGATCAGAACTCAAAAACCATGTTGAACGGTAGTTTTTTTATTTCATTTATTAACACTAACTGCTTATTCTGGACAGGTTCACAGTCATCCATTCCAGTTAATTATAGGTTCATTTTTTAAATAATAATCTAATTGACCGCAGTCCTTTTTTTATGACTGTGTTTTATGTGTGCAGATTATTTTAAAGCTGACTGAATATCTACTGGTTTCAGTATGTTTACACACTAATACTTCCAGAGCTGTGCAATATTGGCATCATGCATGTTAGTACAAACATCTGCTACAACTAATGACACTGATTTCCCAATAACTATTATGAAAATATATTAGTCTGGTACACTGATGATGGACTCACTAATTGCTCTTAGACATGAGTGAGTGTGAATAAGTTAATGAGTTTTTGCTGGAATGGATAGGCTCTCAGTCCATGTTGCTCTCCTGCCTTGTGCCCATGTTTCAAAGAATATGTTCCAGGCCCATGTTAACCTTAACCAGGGTTAGAAAAGCGGCCCTCTGACAGACAAATGCCTGAGGCAAATGTTTCTGACATTTTTGTTTATCTGGGCCATCTCAGGCCCCAACCACTTAGGGCCCTCAGAATCATCTCTGCTTTCTTTCTCTTGGTGGCAAGAGAAAGAACTTAGAGAGTATTTAGGTACCTAGAAATTTGGTAGCTAAATTAGCAGGTTTGGCAAATTTGTGATCGTAGCTTGTAAGTTAGATCAATGGTTAAGCATATCAGTGCGCAAGTGCAAACAAGTTCTCTAAAAGTGGTTGATTTCCACCCAACTTCAGGCATGTCAGATGCTAGCAGCAACATGAGTTGTATTTCAGTAACAGTATTTCACAATTGTGGTGACAGACGAGAACACCCCTGGCAATATATACAAGAAATGTTTTCATATGTCGGAGTGAAAGTTGCTTCGTATCAGATTAAGTGCCTCTTATGTTTACACAAAGATACATTTAAGAACTCCCTATCCAACCTCAAGAAACACATTGATGTAAGTTAAGAATGAGTAACAAAGTAAAATTTTGTTAAACTCTCTTGCTTGAGTTTTGCTTCAAATTAATTACAACAAAATTCAGTGGTTATAACAGTGGCGGCTCCTGCCAAATCTCTCATGGGGGGCAATTGCTGCGATGATGGCCAAGATGAACCGTTCAATGGGTAAATTAAAGCTTAAATAATTAACATCTTAAGTCATCTGTCAGTTTGCCCTCACAAATAACTTTGAACATAGAGAGAGACCAGCTTTACCATTAATCATAAAATTAAGTAAAGCCTTCACACTAACAATTTAATTCAGCCTTCATCAGATAGCATTTTATTTTAGGTGCAGCAGATCCAGAATAAAATTGTACAATTGGGGAGATACAATAAGTGCAATCACAATTTAAAAATTACATTACTTACTTGTAATTTTCTTGTAACTTATATGATTTTCCTCCCTTTGTAGATACTTGATGTTTAAATTTAGTCTGGGTGGCCCTAATTCTTAAGTTGCTAATTTATCCTGATTACACGATGGAGTTGCTCCGAACTAAGGTGATGGTAGTCATGGTGACGAGATCGCGACACTAGGTTACGTGTGACGCAAGCATGTAAGGGTGAGCCCTCCCGGAATCCATACAGAATGTATTGCAGCGCCTGCAGTTCAAAAAATATATTTACATTTACATTTTCATCATTTAGCAGACGCTTTTATCCAAAGCGACTTACACAATGAGCAATTGAGGGTTAAGGGCCTTGCTCAGGGACCTAACAGTGGCAACTTGGTGGTGGCGGGGCTTGAACCGGCAACCTTCCGTTTACCTTAACCACTTCTGTCCAGTACCTTAACCACTAAGGTATCACTGGCCCAATAGCCTTAACATGAGAGTCTATGAGAGCAATCCGGGGCGATTTTCAATCAGACTGAAAATCACAGCTGTGATAGAAAAATTTCTTCCCTTCCATCCTTTGGTGGTGCGTCGCCCGATCGCCCTAAGGAACGAGCCGCCCCTGGGTTATAGGTTATTGGGATATATCTATGACTTGAATGTACAACACAATTCAGAAAAAATTGGGACAATATAAAAAATGCACATAAATAAAGATGCAATGTTTCTTACATTTACATTGGCTCTTATTCCATTGCAGATAAGAACTCAAGATATTTCGTATTTTGTCTGGTTAACTTTATTTCAACTATTAATATACATATACATGCATTTCAGGCCTACAACACATTCCAAAAAAGTTGGGACAGGGCAAGTTAGGGCTACTAATGAGGTAAAAAAAAAAGATGTGATTTCCAACAGGTGATTGGAATCATGATTTGCCACAAATGTATTTTGTTTTTCTGTAGGTGAAAGGTTGCTCTATTGTTAGAGTGGTTTACAGACTTAAAAGAAGCTCAACATATTTTTCTAAAATTCTGACCACTTTCGTTTTTTATTAACAGCATTTACTTGTACTTCTACTTTCAATACTTAAGTACATTTCATGTCAGAAAATTACTTTCGATACTGAAGTACATTAAACATCTGACACTTCATCTGATACTTGAGTAATATTCTAGCAGGTGACTTTAACTTTTATCAAAGTAAATAATTGTACTTTTACTCAAGTATGGCCTTCAGGTAGTTTATCCACCGCTGGTTCCTACCTTGCGTCCAGTGTTTCCTTGACCAGAAGCATGCTATTAGAATAAATAAACGAACGCTAACTACAACTACATCTATCATTACTTACTTCTGTCCATTTGAAGTGAAGCCATGATGTCGAGGCATTGGGCAATAACCTATTCAGCCTATAGATGGCAGTAGTCCTGACTTTAATGTTTTTAAAGACAGACAGCTGTAACTAAAGCCAATGCTGACCCCAAGTGTTTATATGCTGCATTACATCTATGCTATATTATAAACATTTTACAGTTTTGTTGAAATTTATTTATTTTGTTAAAGTTTATTGATTTTCATGATTCAAAGATTTAAAATGTAACGACATGATACACTGGCTTTGTGTCATTTTAAAAAGCCTATTTGATAATGGCGCCATTGTGTGCCACTGTGATAACAAAAAACTAAAACATTGAAGACAGTTGATGCACTGATATTACGCAGTATTGTGTAGTGATGTGAGCGTTTATAGTTTATAGAATCATAGTGGGTTTGAGGTCGGTGTAAAACACTGTGCTCCAGGTGAGGCTCGAACTCACAACCTCGGCATTGCTCTGCTTCGTACTGTTATATAAGTACCGCGCGCTAACCGATTGCGCCACTGGAGCTCAGCTGTTATCGGCGTGCTAGATTAAGTATAACCGTAACTACTCGCGCAGACGCGCCCACACACCGCTAAGCTAGTGATAAATACACTTTGTAGCTGTTATTTTGCCTTGTTTTAAAGGCCAGTCACAACACTGTAATGTTTCTGAGTCAAGTATCATTATCACTGATATTATTCAACCTTATTAGCACCCATGGTTTAAATATATCGACTTGTTTATACCGTAAAATCACAGTATTCCGAGCAAGAGTCAGTGACAATAATAACCGTTAAACATTTAATATGCGGGCAACAAAACATCCACATACCACCACATACTCTGTATCATCGTGTTGTGAGGAATTTGAGTCAATACCGAACGAGTTTAAACATTAATATAAAGATAAAATGATACTGCTGAGAAAAACAGTCATGGCATGTTGCAGCACAGCAGTGCATAATATACATACAGTACATACACATCAAGAACAAGAGTCAGTTATTAATCATGGTAAACAGTATGACATCAGAATGGGGGGAAGGTGTAATATGTCAGAAAATAATGAGCTGTAATTTTCACACACAAGAGTCTCCATAGTTTACACAGAATTGTGTAAAAATATCCAGTGAGCAGCAGTTCTGCTGGGGGAGAAAGCCTGGATAAGAAGGTTCTTAATAAGAAGTGAGAGGAAAGTGGCTCTAATGGTTTAAGCTGACAGGATGGTTCCACTCTTTGATCAGCACAACAGTGGTCTCCCTAATACTATTCAAGCATTTTATAAATGTTAAGTGAAGCCCTTTATTGCTGTAGTTGATAAAGACGGAAAAAGTTATTAGTGTTTTAGGACCATAGATATCCTGCATAAACCAGTGCACATTTACCAACCAATCAGGATTAACCCTCAACAGATTAGTATTTGGTAGCAGTAACCAATATAGACCAGCAACCAACTAAGGATGCCCTATGCATTTTTGTAGCAGTGTAGAAACTGGAGGGCAGGACACAATAACACAACTGTGGGTGGGTGCCACACAACAACATAGGTCATTAGGAACTGGGTTGCAGACCCACTGCACATCTAACCAATATAAAGCATGAATGAATGAAGGTTGGATATTGAACATTATGTTGAATTTTAATGGTAAGGAAACGATAGGGTTTTAAGCAACAGCATTAGCATTTGGGACCACTAGTCCAGCTGCTGTGTCATCACACTGGCAGAATTAGTCACATCAAGGACTCTGTATTTGTTAAGAAGTTGCAAGGCAAAAGCCACTGCCAAGATATAACATATAAAGCCAACACAAAATTGCACAATAAGAACATCATACGAACAGTCAAACATGTAATGGTTTTATTATGCTTTGCTTCCTTTTGTCATGCTTACTGGTTGACAGCTCCAGACTGGTTGTACACTACTGTGTGGTTGTTTTAGTAGCCTTGAAATTTTATGGAATACATTTGACAAACATCAATATATACTTGTGATGTTGTTAACTGCGTAATCATAGAAGTCAAGGAGAGGAGCAAGGAAAACCACTGCAAAGGGACTGATGTTCCAACCAGACGTGTTTATTTTAATATTCACAGGTGCTCAAATGTACTTAAAACTATGTATAAACATAGCAATACAATATTTACCCTTAGGTAGGAGTTCAGGGTTCCCACTGATTTTCCATCATTAGTGAGTAGTATTGTTATGCACTTCGTGTTTTTTATTTTGCTGGTTGTCCTCCTGTCCCTGCCGGTCTGTGAAAATATATCTTATATGAAACTGGTCCATGGTGCAAAAAAGGTTTAAGGGTGATTCTTCAATTGCGGGCTCTTTTTACCATCTTAACTTTTGAAAAATAAAATTAGTAATAATTTAGTTTTAATTATGTCAAGATAATGCTTACATGCTTTAGAGCAAAGATTTAATGATGGCTACAATTGAGCTTACATAGAATTTTAATATTTCATATTTATTTGCGTGTTAATGACGTGTTGCGGTAATTTTTACTTTTTTTAAGAAAAAAACTAGCTAGGCCATGGATTTGCTAAAGCTAGTCAACAGCTAGTACACGATGCACTTTAAATACATATAAATAATGTGTAAATTTCTTTTTTTTTGTAAAGTACTCCCATATTGATGTAAATGGTGATGACGCTGAATAAATATACTCTATGATCAGGAGGAATACATGATTAAATTACTCACATTTCCAGACATTAAAATGTTAATCTTCTCTCATGGCTGGCATGTGCTTCCTTGCGAGTCTTTGTTTCCAGGGTTACAACATAAACAAGTGTTACCTTCAAATGATTCCCTACAGAAACCATACACTGTTGCGGTAATGACGATAATGCTGGGGACAGTAATATATTGCTCAAAAATATGCATAGGTTGTACAAATATGAAAAAAAATTACATTTTGTTTCTTTTTAAGTTATTATAAAACTCATATTGTGATTTTTATAATGAATTGATCACTTTTTAGCATTTTATTAGAGCAGAGAAGTTTTAAAGTCTGGGTTGGGGACAAGGCCAAAGTAGCAAATTATTGATGTTTAAATCATCATAAAAAATGGAAATCATAATTATTTTGGTATGTAATTTTTTTTAGTGATGCAATGAATGATACCTAAATACCTAATACCTAAAATATTTGTTTTGTAATAAAGTATTTTTAACACAAATTTATAACCTAGGGACGTAAAAGTTCCCCCAATTGAAAAATCACCCTTAAATCACCATGACTACTGGGATTCTTTTTCACAACAGAACCACTTAAACTATCAAACCTTCTCTTTATCTCTCTTAATGAGAATGAGCGATTCCCTTGAGGTACCGGCTGATGGCTGCTTAAATGCGCTTTAGTTCGCGCTAGTTCTTTCTGGGTTAAACCATTTCCTCCTCGAGGGTACTACTATTTACAGTCTCTGTATACATAATCATCATATTCACAATTTACATACAATGATATCACATCGACATTGCTATTTCACATAATCGATCACCGGATCTCACACATCAGCTCTTTCTTGCGTTGTAGCGTTCTTCCTCTTTAAGTGTTCAGTCCGGCCGTGTGTGAGGCTCCCCTCCTCCTCCGAATGAGTGAGCTCTACCTCATTCCTTCAGGACGGAGTTTCACATTCTCTCGCTTTTGCCGGGACGTCCGGGTAAGTACATCTTGTTTCTATCATATTCACAGTTCCGTTCCACGTTAACACGCATGTATTTTTGTTTTACAGCTCGCGAACGTTCTTTAAACCGCTTTTCCCTCGGATGTGCGCATCAACGATGAAACAAATATGGGCGAGTGTACAAAGTGTTTCCAAACTGAATAAGTAACACAGTGTGTTGCAAAACCCTGTAGTTTCCCAGTCATGTACTGCCACATGCTGCAATAACAGTGCATTAGCATCATGTCAGCAGTACTGGGCAGAAAGAAGTTTGTACAGATAACGGCTGCTGCTGTATGAAGGTAAGACATTTTATTAGTCTGTAGATTAAAACTTATAGTCTGCCATTGAATATGACATTTTGACTCTAAAATGTAACTTTCTTTTTTTAACATTAAAAAGTTAAATGGTGCCAACATTACTAACAAATTACATTCTTTAATTTACACCGATCAGCCATAACATTATGACCACCTCCTTGTTTCTACACTCACTGTCCATTTTATCAGCTCCACTTACCATATAGGAGCACTTTGTAGTTCTACAATTACTGACTGTAGTCCATCTATTTCTTTACATAACTTTTTAGCCTGCTTTCACCCTGTTCTTCAATGGTCAGGACCCCCACAGGACCACTACAGAGCAGGTATTATTTAGGTGGTGGATCATTCTCAGCCCTGCAGTTACAATGACATGGTGGTGGTGTGTTAGTGTGTGTTGTGCTGGTATGAGTAGATCAGACACAGCAGCGCTGCTGGAGTTTTTAAACAACGTGTCCACTCACTGTCCACTCTATTAGACACTCCTACCTAGTTGGTCCACCATGTAGATGTAAAATCAGAGACGATCGCTCATCTGTTGCTGCTGTTTGAGTTGGTCATCTTCTAGACCTTCATCAATGGTCACAGGACGCTGCCCACGGGGCGCTGTTGGCTAGATATTTTTGGTTGGTGGACTATTCTCAGTCTAGCAGTGACAGTGAGGTGTTTAAAAACTCCATCAGCATTGCTGTGTCTTATTCAGTCATACCAGCTCAACACACCAAATAATACCTACTCTGTAGTGGTCCTGTGGGGGTCCTGACCATTGAAGAACAGGGTGAAAGCAGGCTAAAAAAGTATGTAGAGATACAGATGGACTACAGTCAGTAATTGTAGAACTACAAAGCGCTTCTATATAGTAAGTGGAGCTGCTAAAATGGACAGTGAGTGTAGAAACAAGGCGGTGGTCAGAATGTTATGCCTGATCGGTGTATATAGCGCCTTTCCCATGCTCAAGGGTGCTTTACAACCATAGAACATTAACCCATTAAACAGAAGTACAACGAAAAACATTACGGAACTATGACACTCATTGTTAAGTCTTTAAAATAAAACATTAAGCTGCTTTTCTTCATTTTCCGCATCTTCTTCTTATTATTCTTATTTTCATTACAAATTGGAGTAAATGTATATGTGTTACCATATCTAAGCTTTAGATTATGGACTGATTATTGGATTTGTGGATTGGATTTGTGCATTATGATTTGTGGATGTAATTCATCCACAAATCATAATGCAGCTAAACGGGTGTTAGGACATACATGTATATTCCTAAGTAAATCCACTAGTGAGTGATAGCTTTTCTTAATGTGGATTAATGAACATTATTAAATGCTTTCTTAAGGGAAATGGTTAACAGTCGACAGTTGACTAATGTCAAAAAAGAAAAAAAAAAACCCTAACTAAAATTAAACTAAATTGCCTGTACTGTAAACTGTTAATAAAGTAGTGCAATTGATAATGTGATATTAGTTTAGACAGCATGTGCTTTTTATTAAATATTTCATAATTAAATAATTCTTAGATTATGTTGTGTAGCCATTACAAATTCAAATTTAAAACCCTGGATAATCTGTAATATATAAATAAATATCTTTCAAAAGGTCAGATGAGAACATATGCCAAATTTCTCACTGATAGAATGCTTGTGCAGGTTATGATAACACATTTTAGAAACAATATAAGATTTGTCACATCAATAATGCTGTAATTACCAGCTAACCTTTTTTGTTTTGTCTTTGTACCAACATATTGTAATGTGACATTTTGCTAATCATTAATTATTCACTGATATTACAAAACAGGTTCCAGAGTCGTGTTGCTTCTTTTGAGGAAGACACAGAGTCCTGCACACCATGAATAACACCAGCACTTGCATGGAAGCTCAAAGCCTTGTGGCTTCTGCATTAACCCCCATGTTGATCTTGGACTTCATCTTGGGCTTGCCAGGAAACATATTAGCATTATGGATATTTGCCTGCAAGGCTCCCTGGAAGACATCCACTATTTGCTTCCTTAACTTAGTGCTGGCTGACATCATGTTGCTCATAGGCCTTCCTTTCCAGATTGACAGTTTGGTCCGCGGAGGCTGGATTTTTGGAGATTCTTTTTGTCGCATCAATCTTTTCATGCTGTCAGTCAATCAGTCAGCAAGCATCTTCTTCATCACTGCATTGGTGGTGGACCGCTTTTATAGGATAGTTCATCCGTTACATCAGATTTGCCGCATGAGCACTCAGCACACAGTAATGGTGGCGTGTGGTGTCTGGGTGGTTGTGGTGGCCTTTCGAATTCCACTGCTAGTGACCCGGATATTCAGAACATCTGGAAACTCATTTCTTTGTCAGACCATTGACTTATGGACAGAGTCTGGAACAGGCATGAGGGTTCATAATATAATCTATATAACTGAGTTTGTGCTTGCCTTTGTATTGGTGGTGTTTTTCTCTGTGCGCATCTTATACCACATACAAGGTAACAAAAGGCTCAAAGAACATCGCAGAGTGAAACGGACAATCTACTTACTTCTAGTGGTTGTGATTATGTTCACATTCTGCTTCTTGCCAGGATACATCACTGGACTTGTGGCTTTTTTCCTCAGAGACGTCTCATCTTGTTCACCATATGTAAGCGTGGGTCAGATGTTTAGTCTGTCTTTAGGTCTAGCTTACCTAAACAGTGCCCTGGATCCAATCTTGTATACTTTTTCAAGTGCACGCTTCCGGGACACTCTGAAGGGAGTAAGCAACTCAACAGGAGTCACCAACTTCAAACTGAGTGTGAAAGAATCCAGAAAACCAAGACGACCCTGAGGAAATCTTAAGATAAGCTGAGGAATTAATAAATAGTAAATAAATGACAGAACAATGAAAAGCACATTCACAAACAGTTGGTTGATCGCCAGTTAATACATTTTATACCATGGCCACAGAAAATTCTAATTTCTGGTTGGCTGGCACATATATATTTATTCTTTATGCATTTGCAGCATTTAGCAGATGCTTTCATTTAAAGAGACTTACAAACGAGAAACAAAATGCAAGCTGTTAAGACCGCTTGATAAGGGATCCAAGCGTGGCAACAGGACAGTGATGGGGCTTGAATTAGTGACCTTCTGATAAACAGTTTAGTGCCTGCTGAGCTAACGCTACCCCTATAAAGAACAACTGTAAAGATCATATGGTCAGAAATGTAACCGCAATTTAAAATCAATGTGCATGATAGAATGTAGACATTTGAGAGTAATCATTTCATTCAGGATGGAATTCAGAATTGTCATTTGTTTATGATATTGTGTCCATATTTTGTAAAAAAAGATCATATTTGTATGCCTCAACGTTCTTACATTTCTGCTGGATGTAAAATTAAGTAAAGGATATAAAGTAAGCTTTCATATTTTGGCATGATGGTCATTGACAAGCTAAAATAACAAATGGACTTCTTTTTTAACAAATAATGGTTATGAATTTAATTTGCTCTTTTTATCAGTGTACTGTAATAATTTCTCGAAAATATATATCCTCTGTAGCACATACAGGGCATGATTAAAATTATGTAGACATACACCACTTTAGTGATGTAAGAAACACTTTAGAGTTTCGGTTTTGCACTATATTATTGTGGCTGTTTGGCTATACAGATCAAATCTATAATGCTTCTGCTTGGAAGTATGTAGTGAGTATTTTAACCAAGAACAAATGATTTTTTTGTATGCTATAAACTTTAAAACTTGGTGAACTCATGTGTGTCTGAGTTCCAGGGGTTTAAATCCTGGGCAGAGTGGATAACAGCATTACACATAACCACTATTGTTTAGCTAGAAGTAAGTAAATGATATGGCCTGAAGCATGTGGACACATTTTGGGTTTAATTATATTATCCATACCCAGTGCTAACAGGTGTATACTGTACAATGAATTGTATAAAACAGTTTCTGCACCTCAAACATTGTAGCAACAGTGAGCACACTATTCAGTACAAATGTATTGCTTGTCTGTATGTCTGCTTGTCTGCTTGTTTTTTTGCACCTTTTTACCACAGTTGTGGCTGTGGCTGTATCTGAACCCACAAGTTGGGTGCTATGTAATGCACTTGCAATGTAATTTGTCATTTATATGGATATAGATTAAAATTGTTGTAATTATGTATTTTTTTATTCAGTATGTTTCACAACATAACACAAGAAAACAACACAATATATGAAGCATAAAAAACAAAAACAAGTAGCTGTTCATTATGACTGTCACATGCAGTAACAGCTTGGTTCTGCGTTACAGTGACTTTGTTTTGTATGTGTATGGTTATTTTTGCCTGATATAAAGCTTTTAAACAATCCATTTATGGTCAAAGTACTAAATTGCATGCCCCTTTCTTTCTGAAAGCAGAAAAAACTTAGTGTTAATTACTTAGTCTCCTGTCAATTAAGGCTCCTTGAAATTATCCATGACTAGCATTAGTCTAACAGAACCTGGGTAAATTTAGTTAAACTTGGCTAATTGAGAACTGTCAACCTGGCACCCCATATGATCAGAAAATTAATTATGGTATTTTTTATTTGTGCAATGGTTTTACTGGTTTGTGCCACAAAAACTGGTTTGTGCTGGTAGGGCAGATCACAAGTGCTCGTATTGATCAGTTGTGGTACAAATGGTTTTTAGAAGAAATATATGCAAGGATTCTGACATTAATGAGCTGCCGGGTGTGGCCACATTAATGTAGAAATATATCTCTTATAAAGCCTGTAAAGCAGGGAAATTTGCCCATTGCACAAATATTCATGAGTTAAAAGAATCTTTGGTTTTTGTAGATTTACCAATCTAATACTTGTTAATGGATCAGATATACAATGTTGGGTTTTTTTTTCTTCAGATAATCCACTGTTAAACTTTGTCATGAATGCATTTGATTTTACCTAGAAGGAAATTTATATTTTTATATGTTTACTAATATTTGTAATGGCTATACAATGTAATCTTTTTTTGTGAACAATTGTTTTATTGTTTTTAAACGTTTATGTTGTCATACATGTTATCATGAGCTACACAATGTAATCTAAAAATTATTTTATTAAATCATACACATGGTCCAATTTTAAACCTTTTGTAACATCCAGATATCAGACTTCTTGACACAAGTCACCCTCAGACACCACCTGAAAAAAGTATAACCATAAATAAAGATGCCCCAAATTACCTGATTAGACATAAATGTTTATTCAATGATCAGTTCTCATGTAATAATGGCCTGTACTCACTGTGATTTATTACGATTCATTATGATGTATAGTACAATTAAGGCATCATTTACACTCAGCAGAATATCAATACTGTAGATGGCCAGTCAATGCTTATGAATATGCGAGTAGTCACCAAAACAAACCTTTACTGGTCGGTACAATCAAAAACACATTACATCATCTGAAATGCAAAACAAAATCACAATAAACTCAACTGCTGTATTACACTGAAAACCAGTACCTCATGTGGTCCATGCTATTTACATAATACTGTCATTCAGTAACTTCCAGCACAACAAAGGCTCACATCTTTCACATGTTATTTAAATAACTCCCAAACCTGTTTAATTCAAAAACTCACAAAGAGAAAAAAGAGGCATTGATAATTGAAACACAGTTACAGAACAGTTTTTAGAATAGGAAAGATTTGTACATGATAATGTAATGTTATCTGATCACGTCCCTTATTGGGATCCTGTTGGCACATTCCATACATCCTTATCAAAAATGATCAGTAGTGTTCAGAGCTACCAAATCTCAGAGAGCACTAGGTTTGCTTTGAGTGCACATTTTGAGGGCAGAGCTGATGTCATTACGCTTTACAGAATAATTTAGAGTTGTTTCGGTAGTCCCATAAATGGCAAACCGTCGCAGAGCACAAGAGCAACAGGAAGCGTTTGCCCAGGGCTGTAAAGTTATAGGATGAGTAAGAGAAAGAGACTAGCCAGGCAGATAGAACATCATAGTATGAGGTCAGTCGTGGATTACAATGGGGCCTCGCATCCGTAGACTAGGATGAGGGGGTGCAAGGATGGGTCCCTGCACTGACCCCTGAGGGACCCTGCGCAGGTGAATCTGCTCACACGGCTGCCTACAGGCTCTTCTTAACTGCGAACGAGTGAGCAGCCTCCTGGCTTTCCTGTAAGTGTAACAAAAAATAGGATACTGTGACATTTTCCAAAATTGACAGCAGTCAGTAAGTGAAACAAACATTTTGGCAGTAACTGAATCAACAGGAACTTATTCCACAAAACCATTCAGCTAAGCATACTTTATATATATATATATATATACAGTGTATCACAAAAGTGAGTACACCCCTCACATTTCTGCAGATATTTAAGTATATCTTTTCATGGGACAACACTGACAAAATGACACTTTGACACAATGAAAAGTAGTCTGTGTGCAGCTTATATAACAGTGTAAATTTATTCTTCCCTCAAAATAACTCAATATACAGCCATTAATGTCTAAACCACCGGCAACAAAGGTGAGTACACCCCTAAGAGACTACACCCCTAAATGTCCAAATTGAGCACTGCTTGTCATTTTCCCTCCAAAATGTCATGTGATTCGTTAGTGTTACTAGGTCTCAGGTGTGCATAGGGAGCAGGTGTGTTCAATTTAGTAGTACAGCTCTCACACTCTCTCATACTGGTCACTGAAAGTTCCAACATGGCACCTCATGGCAAAGAACTCTCTGAGGATCTTAAAAGACGAATTGTTGCGCTACATGAAGATGGCCAAGGCTACAAGAAGATTGCCAACACCCTGAAACTGAGCTGCAGCACAGTGGCCAAGATCATCCAGCGTTTTAAAAGAGCAGGGTCCACTCAGAACAGACCTCGCGTTGGTCGTCCAAAGAAGCTGAGTGCACGTGCTCAGCGTCACATCCAACTGCTGTCTTTGAAAGATAGGCGCAGGAGTGCTGTCAGCATTGCTGCAGAGATTGAAAAGGTGGGGGGTCAGCCTGTCAGTGCTCAGACCATACGCCGCACACTACATCAAATTGGTCTGCATGGCTGTCACCCCAGAAGGAAGCCTCTTCTGAAGTCTCTACACAAGAAAGCCCGCAAACAGTTTGCTGAAGACATGTCAACAAAGGACATGGATTACTGGAACCATGTCCTATGGTCTGATGAGACCAAGATTAATTTGTTTGGTTCAGATGGTCTCAAGCATGTGTGGCGGCAATCAGGTGAGGAGTACAAAGATAAGTGTGTCATGCCTACAGTCAAGCATGGTGGTGGGAATGCCATGGTCTGGGGCTGCATGAGTGCAGCAGGTGTTGGGGAGTTACATTTCATTGAGGGACACATGAACTCCAATATGTACTGTGAAATACTGAGCAGAGCATGATCCCCTCCCTCCGGAAACTGGGTCGCAGGGCAGTGTTCCAGCATGATAATGACCCCAAACACACCTCTAAGACGACCACTGCTTTATTGAAGAGGCTGAGGGTAAAGGTGATGGACTGGCCAAGCATGTCTCCAGACCTAAACCCAATCGAACATCTTTGGGGCATCCTCAAGCGGAAGGTGGAGGAGTGCAAAGTCTCGAATATCCGCCAGCTCCGTGATGTCGTCATGGAGGAGTGGAAAAGCATTCCAGTGGCAACCTGTGAAGCTCTGGTAAACTCCATGCCCAGGAGAGTTAAGGCAGTTCTGGGAAATAATGGTGGCCACACAAAATATTGACACTTCAGGAACTTTCATTAAGGGGTGTACTCACTTTTGTTGCCGGTGGTTTAGACATTAATGGCTGTATATTGAGTTATTTTGAGGGAAGAATAAATTTACACTGTTATATAAGCTGCACACAGACTACTTTTCATTGTGTCAAAGTGTCATTTTGTCAGTGTTGTCCCATGAAAAGATATACTTAAATATCTGCAGAAATGTGAGGGGTGTACTCACTTTTGTGATACACTGTATATATATATATATGATTATTATGGGTTTTTGTTAATTCAATAATCTAATACTTGTTAATGGATCAGATATACAATGTTTTTTCAGGTGATCCACTGTCAACTTTTGTATGCCATGAATGTATTTGATGTTATTTAGAAGAATTTTTATATATTATTATTCTGCATTTTTGTCAATTCAATAATCTAATACTTGTTACTGGATCAGATACAGTCTTCTTCTTGCTCTGCCTTTGTCCCGTTGTGCCCGCATTGATTTGGCACAATTTTTATGCCGGATGCCCTTCCTGACACAACCCTCCCTATTTTATCCGGGCTTGGGACCGGCACTACAATGCACTGGTTTGTGCATCTAGCGGCTAGGTATCTACAGGACAATTTAGTGTTTCAAATTAGCCTGGTGGCATGTTTTTGGACTGTGGGAGGAAACCGGAGCACCCGGAGAAAACCCACGCGGACACGGGGAGAACATTCAAACTCCACACAGAAAGGACCCGGACCGCCCCACCTGGGGATCAAACCCAGGACCTTCTTGCTGTGAGGTGACAGTGCTACTCACTAAGCCGGGGGCATTACGAGATCATTATTATGAACCAGTGGCACACGAGATTGAGCGGTGGTTCATCAAGGGGAGGGGGGCGTGGTGCGAGGGGGCGCAAGTTGCGCTTGGCACACGAAGGGGGGCGCATGCCAAAAAAGGTTGAAAACCCTTGCACTAAGCCACCATGCCGCCCACTGGATCAGATACAGTATACAATGTTTTTTTCAGGTGATCCTCTTTCAACTTTTTTTATGCCATTAATGCATTTGATGTTATTTAGAAGAATTGATATATTATTATGTAGAATTATATATAATAATGTATGTAAAGTATATATGTTTACTAGTATTTGTATTGGCTACACAACCTCTACGAATCATTTTATTAAATCATTCACATGGTCCAATGTTAAACCTTTTTAACATCTAGATGTCAGACTTCTTGACACAAGTCACCCTCATACACCACCTTAAAAATCATAACCATAAATAAAATATAAAGATGTTTGGAAGGAAAGGCATCCTCATTAAACAAAATATTGATCTATATTTAACTACTTACAAAACAAAATAAAATGTGCCCTATATTTAACTATTAACATACAAAAATAAAATTCTGTTGTTGTATTATGATCTGAATTGTGTGAGAATTACAGGAGGTATATTTTACGTTTAATTTTACAGCATTTAGCAGATGCCTTTATCCAAAACAACTGTGACCAGTCCAAGCAATTGATGGCTAAGGGACTTTCTAAAGAGTGGCCACCTAGCAGGTGTGGGGCTTAAACCAGTGACCTTCCCATTACTAGTCCAGTACCTTAACCATTAAACTACCACTGACAATTTTGTATATCCAATTCACCTCACTTGCGTGTTTTTGGACTGTGGGAGGAAACCCACGCAGACATGGGGAGAACATGCAAACTCCACACAGAAAGGACCCGGCCCCACCTGGGGATCAAACCCAGGACCTTCTTGCTGTGAGGCAACAGTGCTACCCACTAAGCCACCGTGCCACAGTAGTGGTAAAACAGACAAATAGTAAATTATCTATCAACTGAACGCTACTGTTTGATTTACTGGCACAATATATAACCAAGTTATGGATCCTAATACTTTTAATTCTGTTCACACATGCATACGAGTATAAAATGTTTTTAGTGTTGGCTGTTTACATAAGCACCTAAAGAAGCTACTTGGCCAAATTTTATGACATCAGATTATAACACACATTTAAACACACTTATTATCTAGTTTAAAGCTGCAATGACGAATCCTTTATGCTTACAGTAAAAGCAGAAGCTTTACAGAGAATACACAATGTTTAAAAGCACGTTACACAACATTTACTCTCTATGACTCTAGAAGACTTGCACAAAAATCCTGTTATGTAACAATGAGAAGAGACGTCTAATCTTTGACTCTAGTTCATTTTCAGTTCAGTTCAACATGAACATGGTTAAAATGTTTTGCTTTTTGAGGAACACTTCTGATTTGTTGCTGACTAATGGTTCATCTAAATATTTGTGAACCCTAGCAGCTGCTGAGTGGAAAAACACATGCATCTTTCTTAGTGGAACTGGCAAACTGTTATTGTATTACTGTGAGCTAATGTAGCCGCTGTGTTATCTTGACATGAAGCATTTGTGTTTGTCTAAAGCACAGAAAACATCATTAACAACTGAAGCCAATTTCCTCCCACAAGAAGGAGCACTCTCTTCCTCATGCACACATACAGTTGCATGCACGCACACAACAACGACAACAACACACAATAGAGGATGAGCGTTTTTAATATTTTTATAATTTTTACACCAATCAGTAACATTATAACTGGTGTGTATTTCTTCCTCAGGTAAATGCACAGCACACTGTGTGCAGGTTAGTGATCTTTATTTATGTTATTATTTAATTATCTTAAATAAATTAAACCATATTTTCAATTATGTTGATCAAGATGTTGATCACTTTCCTGGCTAGTCTGTTTTATGAGGCACCTATTCATCACAGCTTTCTGCACACCCATTCACAAACTAAACTAAACTAAACTCACTCAAACACAAACTAAGAGTAGCCAGTCCATTTACTGGTATGTTTTTTGAGAGAAGGGAGGAAACCAGAGTGCCATTAGTAAGCAGGACTGAGCATTACAGTCATTTTAATTATACACTTACAGCCAACCCTGTACAGTGGACCCTTGACTTACGAATGTAATTGGTTCTGAAGGGCTGTTCTTAAGTCAAAATGTTTGTTAGTTAAACCTATTTTTCCCATAAGAAATAATGTAAATAGAATTAATCCGTGCCAGACCACCCAAACCACCCCCTTACCTAACCTTTCTTTCTTAAATTGTCTTTTTTGTTATAAATACAAGTACAGTATATTTTCCCTTAAATCTTAAATTATAGAATAGACATTCCTGTAATAAACAATAACAAACAACAATACACAGTAGTACTGTACATAAAAAACACATCTCATTTCAGTACAGTACGTGTGCTGTACCATACACCATAATACATTTCCTTCTTTTTTTTTTAAAAATGTATCTACCAGAAACAACAATAACTCTCATATTTCTCTATTATTTTATTCTTTATTTTAATAGTGTTGTATTTTGTAGGTGTAACTGCTCAAAAGAAAGAATACTTTACTGAGCCGAATTCCTTCTTCTCTCTTACTCGCTGTCCCCTCTGTCTGATACACAGTGACAGCTACTGGCAGGAGTAATTATACAACAACAAATGTAATAGTTTTTTTTATTTTGTCAACACTGCACTTTCTCTGCACCTTCTTTGGGGACATTTTCATATTGAATTTTACAAAATATAAATAAAACACCGGAAAAACACAGTCCGCTGTCCGAATGTTCGCTCACTATATATATATATATATATATATATATATAGAGAGAGAGAGAGAGAGAGACGGTCAGAGTTAACTTGTTCACACGCCACGTGCGAATTTCGGTTCATAATCCGAAATTTGTTTGTACGTTAAGTTGAAAAAGATCGTTCGTAACCCAAAATGTTCATATGATAAATGGTTCATAACTCAAGGGTCCACTGTATAAGCCAATTTTCCAAAAAATGTAAATGAATTTACTTCTGATTTTGGTTTGCAGTTAATTCTGCATGTAATATTTGTATTTGCTATTTAGTTTTACTTTGATTTAAGTACAAGATTTGAAAAATGTTTTGTAGTTTTTGTTTTGTATTTTCAGTTTGCAGTTACTGTAATTACTCTGGAACAGGTTCATTTGTGCGAGTGATGATGCTCGGAATTCAAAGCCTAAGTGCTCATGAACATTAAGCCCTGCAATATGAGCCAGCGAGTAACCAATTATAAAAATATAATGCAACATTAAATTGAGACCAAATTAAAGTGCAATAATCGGCTAATGGAAGAAGGCCTGGGTTGTGTGTCCCTGCAAAATGTATAAAGCTCACACTGTTCATATCTGATCTACAGAATAAACCATGATCTGAACCTCAAACAGTGCTGGGTAGTAGCATTAGTTGGAAAAGAGCGAAAGCTTTCTGTTAAACCCTTTAATGACTGAGCCTAACACTGGCTGTCTGAACAAACACAGATACGTCATAATAAAACCACTCGCATAAACGGCTCTGATCTGTTGAGTCATGGACTTCACCAGACTTCTGAAAGTGTCTTATAGAATCTGGCACAAAGACTTTGCAGCAGATCCTTTAAAGAGGTGGAGCATCCGTGGAACAGACTTGTATGTCCAGCACATCCCACAGATGCTCAATCAGATTAAAATCTGAGAAATTTGACGGCCTTAGAATTTTTTATGATTCTTAAATCATTCCTGAACTATTTTTGCAGTGTGGTAGGGCACATTATCCTGCTGAAATATGCCACTGCCATTAGGGAATACTGTTGCCATGAAGGGATGGACTTAGTCTGCAACATTATTCAGGTAGGTGGTACGTGTTAAAAAAAAAGTCTAAATGAATGCCAGGACTGAACATTTCCCAGTACAAAATTGCCCAGAGCATCACACTGCCTTTGTAGGCTTGCCTTCTTCCCATAGTGCATCTTGGTGCCATCTCTTCCCCAGGCAAGCAATGCACACACACGGGGCTGACCACGTGATGTAAATGAAAATGTGATTCTACCCAGACCCAGCAATAATGGCATTTAGATTAATAAGTCTATATGTAAGACACTTTTCTTCGTAAGATGAAGAAAGCGGGCATTAAAGCTGGCAGCTTGGGGTGGACCAACATTTAACCATGACATTATTGTTTGCTTTTACTTTAATTTGTCATTACCCTGTATATGTATGTATATATTTAGTCAAGTTTCTGTATATTCATTTTTATGTGTTACTTTAATTTGCATTATACACAATGGATTGGGTGGCACGGTGGCTAATTGGGTAGCACTGTCACCTCACAGCAAGAAGGTCCTGGGTTCGATCCTCAGGTGGGGCGGTCTGGGTCCCTTCTGTGTGGAGCTTGCATGTTGTCCATGTGGGTTTCCTTTATTGATTTTTCCCCCAATTTTCTTCCCTAATCTAGTCATATCCAATTACCCTGATTGTGTTACTCTTCACCTTTACCGATACAATCCTCCACTGCTGACTGAGGAGCTTCGCAATTGACACACGCCCCCTCCGACACGTGTGCAGTACCAACTGCATCTTTTCACCTGCACGAGGCGAGTTCATATGCGGATCAGCCTTGTGCAGCCTTATTTCACCAACTTTGTGCAGGTGCCATCAATCAGCCAGCAATTGAACCAGTTATAAGGAACCCTGGTCCGGCTCATCCCACCCTGTGAACAACAGCCGATAGTTGTTCATGTAGCCACCCAGCCCAGCGGGATGGCAGAGCTGAGATTTGATACGATGTATTTGAAATCCCAGCTCTGGTGTGATAGCGTATTGTACCACTGTGCCACTTGAGCGGCTTGATGTTGTCATTTCTGTTTAAACATACTGTTTTGTACATAATACACTAACTGGGATGTAAATCAGGTCTCAGTTCAATAATGACCATGACTACCAGGTTTTTTTTTTACCACACTTTTTTTAAACTGTTTATTGGGAATTTCAAAGAGAAATTACATCATTTTTCTACAGTCACCTTGTGATGCATTTTTCCCAGAGTTGTACCAATTTTCTAATGCCATCAGCAAAAAATTTTTTTGGTTGAGAACAAAGCCACTGATGCACCTCTGCTTTCACATCATCATCACATGAAAATGACTCCTCCCACCCTCACCGTTTCCAACAAAAATATTAAAGTACGGGAACTTTTTGAAAATCCTTTATACTTGTTTTAACTTGAAAATACTAGTCATATACACCGACGAGGCACAACATTATGACCACTGAGAGGTGAATTGAGTAACACTGATTATCTCTTCATCACAGCACCTGTTAGTGGGTGGGATATATTAGGCAGCAAGTGAACATTTTATTCTCAGAGTTGATGTGTTAGAAGCAGGAAAAATGGGCAAGCGTAGGAATTTAAGCGAGTTTGACAAGGGCCAAATTGTGATGGCTAGACGACTGGGTCAGAGCATCTCCAAAACTGCAGCTCTTATGAGCTGTTCCCGTTCTGCAGTGGTCAGTATCTATCAAAAGTGGTCCAAGGAAGGAACAGTGTTAAACCGGTGACAGGGTTTGTTGCAGACCATTTACACCCTTTTATGGAAACAGTATTCCCTGATGGCTGTGGCCTCTTTCAGCAGAATAATGCGACCTGCCACAAAGCAAAAAATGGTTCAGGAATGGTTTGAGGAGCACAACAATGAGTTTGAGGTGTTGACTTGGCCTCCAAATTCCCCAGATCTCAATCTAATCGAGCATCTGTGGGATGTGCTGGACAAACAAGTCCGATCCATGTATGTCCCACCTCACAACTTACAGAAGTTAAAGGATCTGCTGCTAACATCTTGGTGCCAGATACCACAGCACACCTTCAGGGGTTTAGTGGAGTCCAAGCCTAGACGGGTCAGGGCTGTTCTGGCAGCAAAATGGGGACCAACACAATATTAGGAAGGTGGTCATAATGTTATTCCTGATAGGGGTAAATTTAGGTTTTTATTACACAATGGCTGAATTTGAATTAAGTGACATAGTAACACAGCTGGTAGAGTTGGTGTTTGCCTCTGTAAGGTCACCTACTGTAAGACATTTCTCATGATCTGTGGAAAAGTGGAAGTAAATGTGTGCTTTCCTGCCAGTGATTGAAACCCTATACAGATAAACCAGTAATAAATAAATGAATCAATTTTTCTTGGTCCAACAGTAGGTGATAAAGGCAGGAAGAAGAAACGTAGGCAGGACAAATATCTTCATGGGCGCACACCTACGACTTATAAATGACTCAGCTAATGCATTTATGTCATCCACAGTCCTCACTGTTACCAGTGGTTCCATGTTACTTCACTTCTTTTTCCTGCAGAATCTGCAGGAACAGACATTGCACAACCTTTGTTTTTGCATCCTGTATGATGAGTAAAACATGAGTGCCAGAGCCAGCCTCAGAGTAACCTCCATTTTTCTCAGACCCTCTGAGTCTACTTATAGGCTAATCTTTCAGCGTAGGGGCTCTAATTTTAGCCTAGCATCCGCTCCATCGCCATGGATGAGGTTGAGTCGAGGCAAGCCGGTCATGACTCATCCAGACAGGGCACTAATTAACATTTTTTTCTCCAGCTTTCTTTCAGCTAGAACTTTCAGTGGACTACTACTATCAAAATGATAAGATAATAAAGCTTTCACTCAGGCTAGTACAATTCAGTTTGTGATGTATTAGATTCATTTTTCCTAACTGCTTCTTTCAGGGTTGGAGTCGTGGTGAGTCCTGCAGGAATACACCCTGAGAGCACCAATCCACTGCAGGGCAGGCATGACAATCAATTTCATCACTAAGAAATTTTTTCTTTCATTTAAGTGGAACGTTTAAGATGATTTTATTATATTTAACATATGGATGTGCTTACAACTTTTTTAAACCTTGAATATGATATGCGTATATACACTATGGGTGTGTTCGAAAACCTAGTGAGCTGCCTTGCTGTCTTACTGCCTACATAGGTAGCTGCCTAAGTAGAGAGGATTCTAATAAGTCATCGACTTATAAAGCACATTATTCAAGAGCACTACTTAGACAGAGATTTCATCAGTTTTCTCTTACTAAGCTAATGCAGTTAGCCTCATGCCATTCAAACCAATGGGATGGGGTGGCACAACGCGCTAGCATGTTAACTAACATCTCCCTCCGTGTACTGAAAACGGTTAAATTCACTGACAAGCCCGAATTTGCAAATAAATTACACTTGTGCAAGTTCATACAAATTAAAAATCAATAATAATTTATTTACATTTGAAAATAACTCCATCCGCCATATTTTTTTGTTTTTTTGTGCCACACTGAATGCTAGGATTGCCTTCAACGTTAAAGGCATCAGATGCTTCCTTGTTATTCTGTTAAAATACCGTTCAGATTTAAGGTGACTTAGTAGACAGCATTTTAAGGCATCTAGGAATTCGAACAGCCTACTTCTCAGGAACGTCAAAAACGCCTTGATTGAAGGTGTTCAGTGGGCCTGAGGTCAGAGCTTTTTCTCCTTCCCAAACCCCAAAGAGCTAGCCAATAATGTATGTGACACCTGGCCGGCTGATAGCACTGCTGAGGTTTAAAGCTGGATCTCAGCGGTGCTGGGCCAACAAAATAGACTGCTGCGCCACCTGAGCAGCTGCTTTCCTTCCCAGGAAAACATGTCAAGCTCTTGTTTAAAAGTTTATAGAAATAAAAAAAAAGGCATCTACGGTTGGGAGGGCACATTACATGGGAAGTTAAATAAGCAAATATTCATTTTCCATTATTGTAAATTAGTATAAAGGAACCGGACACTGAAAATGTCCCTGATCAATATACAGTGTATCACAGAAGTGAGTACACCCCTCACATTTCTGCAGATATTTAAGTATATCTTTTCATGGGACAACACTGAAAAAATGACACTTTGACACAATGAAAAGTAGTCTGTGTGCAGCTTATATAACAGTGTAAATTTATTCTTCCCTCAAAATAACTCAATATACAGCCATTAATGTCTAAACCACCGGCAACAAAAGTGAGTACACCCCTAAGAGACTACACCCCTAAATGTCCAAATTGAGCACTGCTTGTCATTTTCCCTCCAAAATGTCATGTGATTTGTTAGTGTTACTAGGTCTCAGGTGTGCATAGGGAGCAGGTGTGTTCAATTTAGTAGTACAGCTCTCACACTCTCTCATACTGGTCACTGAAAGTTCCAACATGGCACCTCATGGCAAAGAACTCTCTGAGGATCTTAAAAGACGAATTGTTGCGCTACATGAAGATGGCCAAGGCTACAAGAAGATTGCCAACACCCTGAAACTGAGCTGCAGCACAGTGGCCAAGATCATCCAGCGTTTTAAAAGAGCAGGGTCCACTCAGAACAGACCTCGCGTCGGTCGTCCAAAGAAGCTGAGTGCACGTGCTCAGCGTCACATCCAACTGCTGTCTTTGAAAGATAGGCGCAGGAGTGCTGTCAGCATTGCTGCAGAGATTGAAAAGGTGGGGGGTCAGCCTGTCAGTGCTCAGACCATACGCCGCACACTACATCAAATTGGTCTGCATGGCTGTCACCCCAGAAGGAAGCCTCTTCTGAAGTCTCTACACAAGAAAGCCCGCAAACAGTTTGCTGAAGACATGTCAACAAAGGACATGGATTACTGGAACCATGTCCTATGGTCTGATGAGACCAAGATTAATTTGTTTGGTTCAGATGGTCTCAAGCATGTGTGGCGGCAATCAGGTGAGGAGTACAAAGATAAGTGTGTCATGCCTACAGTCAAGCATGGTGGTGGGAATGCCATGGTCTGGGGCTGCATGAGTGCAGCAGGTGTTGGGGAGTTACATTTCATTGAGGGACACATGAACTCCAATATGTACTGTGAAATACTGAAGCAGAGCATGATCCCCTCCCTCCGGAAACTGGGTCGCAGGGCAGTGTTCCAGCATGATAATGACCCCAAACACACCTCTAAGACGACCACTGCTTTATTGAAGAGGCTGAGGGTAAAGGTGATGGACTGGCCAAGCATGTCTCCAGACCTAAACCCAATAGAACATCTTTGGGGCATCCTCAAGCGGAAGGTGGAGGAGCGCAAAGTCTCGAATATCCGCCAGCTCCGTGATGTCATCATGGAGGAGTGGAAAAGCATTCCAGTGGCAACCTGTGAAGCTCTGGTAAACTCCATGCCCAGGAGAGTTAAGGCAGTTCTGGGAAATAATGGTGGCCACACAAAATATTGACACTTCAGGAACTTTCACTAAGGGGTGTACTCACTTTTGTTGCCGGTGGTTTAGACATTAATGGCTGTATATTGAGTTATTTTAAGGGAAGAATAAATTTACACTGTTATATAAGCTGCACACAGACTACTTTTTATTGTGTCAAAGTGTCATTTTGTCAGTGTTGTCCCATGAAAAGATATACTTAAATATCTGCAGAAATGTGAGGGGTGTACTCACTTTTGTGATACACTGTATATCCAAAAACAATTTGTAATTAATGAATTGCATCTTATTTATAATCTAGGTATACCAATGTAAAAAGTTGTAATCTTATTTATTTTTACAAAGAGTCATGCAGGAAACCCATGCAAAACTACTAATCGAACCAAGGTCCCCAGGATCTGTGCTGCTGCATGGCACTCACTTTACCAGCTGTGCCATTATGCCACAACTACTACTAACCCTACAACTTCTAAACTGGGTATTTCACTAGTAAAAGTAATTTGAATCCGTACAGATTTAAAATGATTAAAATTGCTTGAATTTGAATAGTTGTATCTAATAAAGTTTACACAGTTCATTACAAATAAATCTATGCATTACATTTGATATATGATGTATTTTTATTTCTTAAATCCCTGATAATATTATGGCTGTTCATCTATGGCTAACCATCACCAGAAGTCAGTAAGTGGGAGGCAGCTACACCTATCTTGGCTTTACTAAGTCTGGAGAATGTCCATTCATTTAGTAATGGTTCAGAATGTCTAGCACATGCCTTGGTCCTGCAGACAGACTTTACAGATAAGAAGTTAGTGCAGCATCTGTGTGTGTGTGTGTGTGTGTGTGTGTGTGTGTGTGTGTATGTGTTGGTGTGGATGCAGTTATGGGCCAGGGTCTTACCATGAGCAGATGTCTAACAGCTACAGCACTGAAATGAGACAAGCCGTCAGTCAATCATACACTCTCAGAAAAAAAGGTACTTTTTTACTTTCAACAATAAGTGGGCTGGTACCCTCAAGGGTACGTCTTTTATACCTTTAATTACCTGAGGATGTGAAAGAAGTTGACCTTTCTAACTTGTTTGAAGTTGATCGTAGAGCCACATTCACAAGGACAATTTCAGCATCCATCAGAAACACTCACTAACCATTGATGTTAATGTGTTAAACAACAACATGCATCAGTGCCTGTGTATGCATTGTCTTTGCTTTTTTGTGTGTCACATTCTATCCATTTTAGTACAAAGCTTTTTTAAATCTGCTCTTGTAATATTGTTACAAATGCAGCACGACGAAAATCCGGCTAACCCTCAATTGCTTAAGTTTGTATTTAAAATTAATTATAAATAAAAGTTAGCTTAATGCCATAAATGTAAACTTAGCCAATCAGAGGAATGTTTTGACATCTATTTAGCCAGAAGCAAAATATCAAAGAAACAACAACCAGTCAAAACACAGAAAGAAAGATAAGAAAAAAGAAAACAAACCATAAAATTATTCATTTAATTATTAATATTAAATATTAATTAGCCAACTTTGATGTAGTTCACCCTAATGTAACTATGCATCAGCCAAAAGAAGATAGATGTGGGTTAAGTCACTCAGTCTGTATTTCCTGTAGAGCCCATCAGTCTAAAACCAGTATTTTTAGTTTTTCCATATTTTAAGCATGATCTACGCACTAAGCATTTTCTGAGAGCTGCAGTTTACAGTTCTTATGTTGAATATAAGGGAATCTCTGGTGCCATCAAGCATCTTTGGCAACCTACTGACTAGTGCACATTAGAATAGAATAATAGAATAAAATGCCTTTATTTGGCATATATACATATACAGGTGTACACTACTATGAAATTATATCTTCGCATATCCCAGCTTGTTTGGAAGCTGGGGTCAGAGCGCAGGGTCAGATTCGAACTCTCAACCTTTCAATTGATAGCCCAAAGCTCTACCAACTAGGCTACTTAATTGAGCAAGTTACCATTTTAATTTCAATTAAAATGTAAGAGAAAACATGATTAAGTTTTCCAATGTTGTGGAAAAATGATCTCTGCCAACAAACCAATATTGCCTAACCAGTGCATTTCTAATAGATGCCAAGAAAGTCCCTGTAAATGTAGCCCAAGAACTACAGTGTACCATTTACATTATACAATGGGGAAAAGTGCACCTATGCAGTACCTTTTCTTTCTGACAGTGTAGGAAGTCAGAATTCCCCTGTGACCCACAATGTAATTAGGCATAAAATAGGATTCCTGTATCTCTAGTGTACCCATCCTTTCTCCAAAAAAATATGATCTATCTCAGTTCCATCTCAGGATTAATTAAGCAGTCTTGTTCGTCTTGTTTTTTGCATTTCATTCCAAGTTAGCTTCTAAATAAATCTGTACAGTTTCAGACCTTATTAATAATCCCTCAGAGGATGAGCGCACATGGAGGCAGTGTGCTCAAGATAAAATGATTATATAGTGGGATACGATCATTAGTATTCAGATGAGCAAACTAATGCTGCAGAACATATTTGGTATGAAGTGAGCCATTTACATCGAGAGACTTTATACCTCCAGATGGCATCGCTATTGACTGAGAATTAAGTCACGAATAATGAGTAAACCTCATCTGCATGTCACAGAGATGCCATCAAGGTGGGAAAACAACATTCCAGGTACGTTAAACCTAGAGATAATTCGAGCAACATTAAATTAGGCTCTTTACAGCGCTTTTCAGCGTCATCCTAATTCAATGCACATTTTGCATGTCTTAGATAACCACAGACAATTATTTTAGCACATTTTCTTTAGTTGGAAAGGAAGACTGTACCCCGAAACACCAGGATCATGTATTTCTTCATCAACACTAGCTGAAAAGAAGGAATACACCTTGGGAAAGCAGCCAGTATATTACAGGGAAGCGTACGCATTTACCTACACACTTACAGGGCAATTATACCAAGCCACGACCCTAATATTTTACTATAATGGGGTTGTTTGCTTTCTTCAAACTTTTTATATCCAATTCCCAACTGCGCTCATCACTCCTGTCACATGTAAATCACCCTTTACTGCCAGCAGGGCCTCAAACTAGCACATGCCTTCTCTACCATATAGGATCCCCTATTTGCTTCTAGATCCCCAATTCAGCCTCCCTTCTCTGAGACACAGCCAATGGTTTCTGTAGTATACTCAACCAGGTCAGTGGCACCACCAAGATTCAAAATCAAAGCTACTGTACCTAGTGATGGGCTACTGATTTCCTTAATGTTAGCAGGCTATAAAAGACAATGCCCCAGAAGATAATGCTTTTTATACCATGCTTTACAGCTAAGACTAGTTTTGGGGTTGGTATACTGGGCATTTTTCTTTCCAGGCAAAGCATTGTACGTTTCTGCAGAAAAAGGGTCCAATTTTGTCAAATTACACAACACTGTTGCTGAAGCACAAAACACTATGCCTAAAGAAAAAAAGGACAATGCTTACTCCACCATGCTTCACAGCTAAGAAGCATACCTCATTTCCTCTAGGAGAATAGTGTTTTTATGCAATTTAAAATAAGCTGCAAAGTCATCTTGCAGTATTGAAATGTCAAATTTGATTGGCAACAGTATAAAGAGGGTAGAGATGATTATTAATTCTTACAAAGATTGTTTCCCTCCAAGATTCAATATATCTTGGAAAAAGTGTGGTCATTTTTAAGTAACATGGAATATTGGCATCGCACATCTGTACAGTAAAACAAATCTTTTATTGTGCATTCATTCATATTCATGTTCGACTGTGCTAATACAGAACAACAAGCCAGCTAACTAATTGACTAAGGCAACAACTATATTCGGATTATATTTGGTTTACTACTGCCTCATCCTGGTTAGGGTCTTGGTGGGTCTGATTAATTGAGCGAAAGACAGGAAACACACTGACAAGTCGGCATTTCATCATAGAGCAGACATACACATTCACACACATACACTCTCTCACACACACACACAGTAAGGACCCTGGCCACCCGCCTGGGAAATCTAACCCAGGCCCTTTTTGCTGCAAGGCGACAGTGCTACCCACTGTGCTGCCACATTCATAATTTCATAATTAAAATGGGACACTTTCCATATTGACTATATTAAAGTTAATTGTTTTTGGCTCATACTGGTACTGGGCATGACGAATCCTGTAATTACACATGTGCAGCTTCTGCCATTTGGATTTGTCACTGCGTTCTCACTATTGAACTGTACGCTGCATCTGTATGTGGCAAAATAAATGAGATATTTCATGCCAAGTCAATCAATAATCCCCATACGTGCCAATCAAAGAGCAAAATAAAGAATCTGTCACTCTGATCTGACGTGTGTTGAGGGGAGCTTCTGCATGTACGAGCTGGTGTAAATGATTATAGCTCAGCTTCCACATTCAAAGGCACCCAAGTAGAAGGTGTGATAGACATTTGTTAAGAGTACCTGGTCTCTCTGGAAACAAGAAAAAAGCTGTCATCTGGTGCATCAATCCAGTTGGGCCGCCTCTTTCGCATAATCAAGTTGCTGGCACGTAAGCTGGGGCTGCTGGCACTCCGTCCATTATGCTGTTGACATAGATGGAGATGTAAATTAGGAGAAGAAGGAGAAGCCATGTAAAACCGACATTGCACATTTATAAACGATTATATTGATTCACACTACATTACTAGTAAGGAAGTATGTGGACAACCCTTTTAATTAGTGCTAAAAGCAAGCAGCTATCTCTGGACAGGTATTTGCATGTCACACTGAAAAAAACAACTAATATGATGCTGGCACAGGGTGTCACCTATTAAACAAGTCCAATACTTTTCAGGACTTTTACTTTCTTCTTAAATGTGATACAACACACACATTTGTGACATTTATGTTGGTGATAAACAAGGTAAAATAGAAACTAATGGCAGCTGTCAGAACAGAACACAAGCTGTATAGGTAAGCATTAAACATCTTATTCTTTCTGCGTAGTCCAAGAATTTATGGTCATGTTACATGCACATTTTATTTTTTGGGACATTTTGATGCATGTTTATGAAAGCTCCTCTGCTCACAAACACACTGGTACGAATCGGCAAATCATATCAACCTGTCTGTGATAGATTCTTGTATAGATAGATAGTCTTGCTTTGTGTTTCCCAGCGCGACATTGACCAGGATAAAGCGGTTGGTAAAAATATCAATGCATGTTCTCACGTGTTCTTCTAAACACAATTTAAGTTATTCATTTTTTATTATTATTATTTTGTTTATGCATTTTCTGATTTTCTCCCCTTTTTCTCCTGACTGTAGTGTATCCAGTTACCTAATTGCATTATGCTTCCTTCCTACTGATGTTGATCCCCACCCTGGTTGAGGAGAGCCGAGACTTACACACTGACACGTGTGCAGTAGCCGACTGCATCTTTTCACCTGCACAAGGCGAGTTCATATGCAGATCAGCTGGGTGTACGGAGAGCTACACCCTGATCAATGTATTATCCCTCATCTCTGTGCAGGTGCCATCAATCAGCCAGCAGAGGTCGTAATTGCATCAGTTATGAGAAATCCCCGTCCTGCTCCCACCCTGTATGAACAACAGCCAATTGAGCTGAGATTCTAAACGACAATTTAAAATGTCAGCTCTGATGTGCTAGCGTGTTTTACCACTGTGCCACCTGAGCGCCCACAATGTGAGTTATTCTTTGTAAAGAGTAGTTAACTTCTTATTTTTTTACCGCTGCTTTATCCAGGTCAGAGTCATAGTGTGTCTGGTTTACCCGGAATCAATAGACAGAACGCAGTAACACACACCGGACAAGACACCAATCCATTGTGTGGCTTGGTGTCCTGTCTGGGGCTCTTCATCTCCCTCAGAAATAGCCAGTTTCTGGATGTAGACGCCTGACCAGATGATTACATCATTGGACATTTAAACACTGGATTCCAGTGGTGTTGGGCTAGCGTAATTCACCACTGCACCACTTGAGAAAACAAACAACACCAAAGTACAGTTGTTTGTGTTGTAAATTTTATCACGATGTATCTTAGACAATTAAATACTCATTAATGAGCCATTTTTGATTAATGTAAACTTTTTGAGGACTCTGGAGCAACAATGGCTGAGCTTAGCATGGTGGATATTTTTTATCAACATTTTATGCAAACTGGGATCAGTATTCCATCTTCTTCAAACTCCATTTCCAAAACTCATGAAATTCCAAATTTGACTGCACCCATTAAACGTCCTGATCCTAAACACACTTTCACTCTTCAGGCTGTGTCAGAGGGTGAGCTCTTAGATGAATTGCTAAAGTTAGACACTAAAAAACCAGCTGGGTCTGATGAGCTGGACCCCTTCTTTTATAGGATGGCAGCTCCCATTATTGCTGCCCCCATTGCATACCTTATAAGTCCTTCTATACAGCAGAGTTCCCACAGGTATGGAAAGCAGCATTAGTACGACCTTCTTTTAAGGGAGGAGATCAGACGGACCCGAACTGTTATAGACCAATTTCTATTCTCCCTTGTATATCAAAAATAACTGAAAAACTTGTAAATAAGCAACTCACAATTTTTTTGGATACTTACAATGTTTTATCTGATGCTCAGTCTGGTTTTAGATCAGGATATGGGTGTGTCACTGCAACACTTAAAATTTTGAATGATAAAGTTTCTGCGTTAGATTCTAAACAGTGTTGTGCAGCTATATTTATTGATCTAGCTAAGGCTTTTGACACTGTTGATCATTCAACGCTTTTAGATAGGTTGGGCAGCATTGGAGTCTCGGATCACTCACTGGCGTGGTTTACAAATTATCTTGCGGATAGGGTGCAACGAGTTAAATCAGAACAATTTCTCTCGCAGCCTCTATCTGTTACTAAAGGTGTGCCTCAGGGTTCGATCTTAGGTCCAACATTAGGTCCTTCCTCTGTTGAAGACACATTAATCCATCTTTATGCGGACGATACAGTTCTGTATGCTATTGGTCCATCTCCGGAGGCAGTATTTTCATCGCTCCAGAATAGCTTTTTGATGGTCCAACAGGCCTTTTCTAATTTGGATCTTGTGTTAAATACCACCAAGACTAAGGTTATGTGGTTTGGCAAAAGAGGTTCGGTTCACCAAGCAGTCCATGACATCATCACTGTCGATGGGGCTACTTTAAGTCAGGTCTCTGAGTATAAATATTTGGGCATATGGCTAGATAGCACACTGACTTTTTCATATCACATTAGTAAATTACAATCTAAGGTTAGATCAAAAATAGGCTCTCTGTATAGAATGCGGGCCTCTCTTAGTCGATCTGCTAAACTAAAACTTGTACAAATGACCATCCTCCCCTTGTTAGATTTTGATGATGTTATATACAGGTCAGCTCGAAAAAGTGATCCTCTGAAACTTGACGTACTTTATCACTATTATCACTATGCTATTATCAGCATTTATCGCCATTCGGTTTGCGATAAATGCTCCATATAAAACACATCACTGTACCCTTTATTCTACTGTGAACTGGCCATCTTTACACACTCGTCGTGCTATTCATTGGTTTATGCTCATATACAAAACCCTGCTTGGTTTGTCTCCTCCCTATTTGTGTAATTTATTGCAAACCTTATCTTCAGTTTATTATACTCGCGCTGCTCATCGTATTTCACTGAAGGTTCCTAAAACAAACACCATTTTTGGTCAGTCATCATTTCAAGTGGCTGCAGCCATAGACTGGAACAAACTGCAAGAAACTCTAAGGCTGGATACATTTATTTCTAAGACAACTTTTAAAAAACAAATTACAGATATCTTAAGAGATACATGCCGCTGTATGACAAATTGATTTTTCTTTTATACTATTGCTGGATGATTCGACTATGTGTTGTTGTATTGTGGTCATCGTTGTTTGTTTTTAGTGTCTTATGTAAATTTGTTTGTATGATTATTCCTCAAGAGGCTTTGCCTTTTGCCAGGCCACCATTGTAAATAAGAAGCAGTTCTTAATGACTTGCCTGGTTAAATAAAGGTTAAATAAAAATAAAGCAGCGGGGTCACAGAGTAATAAAGCAGACAGTGCAGGAAAATCATCTGCCTCTGAAAGCAGCGTCCATTTATTAACATAACAATTTATCAGATTCATAACTTATACTTTAATGGCTGTGCAGCCTCATTACGGCCTTGGATAAACATGCACAATGCTAAGTGTCAGATAAGACTGGACACAGACCATTCTCTGAAAAAATAAATCATACTTTACAATCTGGTTAAGGGTGTCTGTTGCAATGCACAGTGACAAGTCTACTTCAGTGGAGCAGAAATAATAGACTGGATCTGTTTTTAATGATATGGGCTTGGTCTCTAAGTTCCAGTAAAATGAAATATTAATCAAGCATTGAAGCAGTGACATTATAAAAAAGTGTAAGCTTCCAACTTTGTGTAATGTTTTGGTGAAGGCCTTTTGTGTTTTAGTCTGATAACAGCCCTGTGAATAACAAAGAGGTCAATTAAACAATGGGTTGGGGGGTTAAACTGTTGGAGAAAGTTATAGCTGGTAAAGTGCATTAGTATTTTAATTCAATGTACAAAACAAAGGGGTGGCACAGCGGCTCGGTTGGTAGCACTGTCGCCTCACATCAAGAAGGTCCTGGGTTCGATCCCCAGGCAGGGCGGTCCGGGTCCTTTCTGTGTGGAGTTTGCGTCTGCGTGGGTTTCCTCCAAGAGTTTCGGTTTCCTCCCACAGTCCAAAAACATGCAGTCAGGTTAATTGGAAACACTGAATTGCCCTATAGGTGAATGTGTGTGTGTGTGTGTGTGTGTGTGTGTATGTGTGTCTGCCCTGCAATGGACTGGCGCCCCGTCCAGGGTGTTACTGTGTGCCTCGCGCCCATTGAAAAGCTGGGATAGGCTCCAGCACCCCTCCCCCGCGACCCTAATTGAATAAGCAGTTAAGACAGTGAGTGAGTGTACAGAACAATGGGTTTATTGAATCAGTGAAGCTAGAATATGGTATGTTTACCAGACTAATACAATTTGTATTTTTGGAAGTACAGATCACTGTAAACGTGTATATGTGTACATGACAATTAAAGGGATTCTATTCTAAACTTATAAGTAGGGCCCTACTAAATTCATGGGAAAATGTGCTTAATTTTACAGACCTCGTTTTTTAAAAATCACAGATTTCACGTATTTTTAAACAAAAGTGCCACATTTCACGTCAGTCATTAAATAACACTCATGAATTAAAGGATAACAAGGCGAGAGCTTAAAAGATGTATGATTGTCTTAAAATACACTGTAAAATTGTACATAAACTGCAAATAACAATGCATGCCGATTTTGTGACCCGCAAACTGACTGCATCCCACCACTAGATGGCAGTGTTTCCACATCAGTGTTTAACTGAGGCGGTTTTTCAATAAGTGATGTTGAGAAATATTTACAAATAATCCTAAAATGTACAAGAAGAGAAAATTTAAGCAGAAGGAGGTAATTTAATGAAAGATGGGAAAGTGAATACAAGTTTGTGCTTCAAGAAGAAAAACCGGTACGTCTTTTGTGTTATCAGGCCATGTCTGTGGTAAAGGTGTACAATATAAATGTAGATATACCGTACATTATAAATAAACAGTACAAATTTGGCGTTTTGACACCAAACAGAATTTAGCCTCCAAGAAAAACAACAAATTGTCCAAGAATTAAAAGGCAGACTGCAATCACAGCAAGATACGTTACAATCGGCCCTTTAAGGGCCACCATAATGCTGACGTGGCCCTTGATGAAAATGAGTTTGACACCCCTGGTTTAACCGATTGCTAATGTAACAGAGTGTCTTTAGAGTTTGCTGAGTTTACAAAGAAAGAAAATAACTGTACCCAAACAAACTATCGGGAGCATAATACTTCTTTTGAGATCACGTGTATAGAGAAGTACACTTTTCCATTGATTATGGAATCCCCAAAGGGACAAAATGCACTTAATATGTAAACAAATACATCAAACATTGTCAGCACACTACACCACAGAAAAGTCTGTTATACTAACTTAATTGCCATATGATTGCTAGGACCGCCTCATATTGAGCCTCATATTTCATATACGTAAAGGATAATGATAATGTTAAATCGCTAAATCACCAAATTTTGAATTTCACAGCAAATTGCATATTTCACGGGAAACAGCTCATTTTACGGTCCATGACGCATTTTTTTACAGCTGTGAATTAGGTAGGGCCGTACATAATTATAAGATGTGTAGCCTGGTGGCATGTAATGCAGTAAAGGTTACTTACCAAAGTAGGACCCACAATTTGACTCTGGTTTTCTGTTGAAAAAAATAGACCAAAAAAACAAAAAAAACAACGATTTGTTAATATTGAATAACTGTATGTACGATCCTATGTACATACACCGATCAGGCATAACTTTATGACCACCTTCCTAATATTGTGCTGGTCCCCCTTTTGCTGCCAAAACAGCCCTGCAACTGTGATGCACTGTGTATTCTGACACCTTTCTATCAGAACCAGCATTAACTTCTCCAGCAATTTGAGCTACAGTAGCTTGTCTGTTGGATCGGACCACACGGGCCAGCCTTCGCTCCCCACATGCATCACTGAGCCTTGGATGCCCATGACCCCATCGTCGGTTTACCACTGTTCCTTCCTTGGACCACTTTTGACAGATACTCACCACTGCAGACCGGGAACACCCCACAAGAGCTGCAGTTTTGGGGATGCTTTGACATCAACTTTGAGGTTAAAATGTTCACTTGCTGCCTAATATATCCCACCCACTAACAGGTGCCGTGATGAAGAGATAATCAGTGTTATTCACTTCACCTGTCAGTGGTCATAATGTTATGCCTAGTCGGTGTATATTGAGAAATTATGTACACTTGCAAAAGATGTGTATGGCATGACAGTCCTGGGAATTTCCAAGGTTTTTGCAACTGTATTTTTTTCTGTTACTGAATAAATAGAACACATTCTTCTCTGTCCAAGCTTTTATGAATCTGACTTCTTCCAAAGTCATTCCAAACCAATGACACATAAATATATTTTTAAAGAAGGCCCTTTCAATTGGAGCATGACTGTGCCCCTGTACAAAAAGCAAGGTCATGAACACATGGTTTGGGTGAGTTTGTTTTGGAGGAACCCATTGAACAGGGTTGTGATAAATTGGAATGGCACCTGTATATGTATATATGACAAATAAAGTATATCTTCTTCATCTTCATATAGTGTCCACATAGAGCACATAGGTGCCTTTCTGTCTCATTGTAACAATTTTTGGTATGACAATTTGTTTTCTGACAGTTTACATATTTTCAGTAGGGTTAAGATCATGCCAAAAGTTAAATTTTAGTCTGATAAAGATGTGCCATAAATAATTTCTCCTTAGATCTCAAAAAACATGTTTATTTGTGTGTTTTGTGTCATCACCATGTCCTGGTCCATTCCCTCTTCTCTCGGCAGATTCCATCCTGCTGCTATGGTGGTAACTACGCTTCCCCAACATGCCGAGCGGTCCGTGACTTGGCAGGGAGGAGAGAAGTCGGCGCGGAGGCTGGACCTGCAGGCCAGGCGTACGATGAGAACGCTGGACATAGGGTGCTGGACGTGACTCTAAAACAGCACAGCACAGAAAAAATGTCAGAAAGATTAGTCCACCTAAATGGTTAATACACAAGGACTCTTAATTTGGGTGGTGTGACTCACCGAGGTACTGTAGGACACTGGTTAATGAACTCCTCTGAGATGGTTTAGGCTTGGTAGCTCGCCCTGTCATGCCCTCTGCCACTCGAATCATGTCTAAACATAAACCAGCAGCATTGAACACACAGAGAAGAGGCCGAGGTCAATACGCCGCAGCAAGCAAGAGAGCGACCGCTCAGGCGAACTAAATGGGTGCGTATTGAATAGGTCAGCGTGACTGATGTCTTTGTGAATCGCTTTGACTGACTGGAAGGAGAACCAAAAAAAAAATCAAAGGCAAATCAGACTTCAACGCGTCTTCAGGCGAAAACGGCATTTTTCTCCCTAAACTCGAGCACATTGATCTGACCGAAACGCACTCATTAAAATCCCTGTCCGACCATCTTCTGTTCATTATAAAATTCATTAAAACCCTGAGGGATTCTGGTGCTAGACTTTCTGAGACAATCCTTTTTGTTGCCTTGGCAAATGAAGCCCCACTTTTAAGCTGTTCTGAAATGGAGGCAAACCGTTGCCTCTCTGAGAGAACTCTAATTGGACTACACATCACCGAATTGACTGCAGGAAGGAAAAGGTGCATCGAGCAAATTCAATTACATTTAAATTAAATTAGAAATGTGTTTAAATTAACTGCACCTCTGTTGAAAGTTGTATAGTGCATGTTAATGTCCTCAATCAGTGATAGAAAACAAGTATGCAAGCACTTGTTTTTTTTATTTAATAAGATAAGATAAGATAACACTTTATTGATCCCGAAGGAAATTGCAGTTGTAATACACACTTCATGAAAAATACTGAATCTACACACGTCTTCTGACCTATAAACAAAAATGTCTGTTTAAAATGTATATATGTGGTTACATGGAAATAAATAAGGTTCTGGATACTGATGCTAAAAAGATTTTTTTTGCCATTGCTTGCATTGCATGGCCTCACTTAAAGTGATGTAGGATGACCAGGATGACCTTAAAGCAGCAGGAACAACAGTTTCACAGTAAACAATAGTCAACTGTACTGCAATAATCTCTTTTTCTACAGCCAATTCAAAACATCATACACACACAAAATTGCATAAAGGTGGGAGCATCATAAAACAAGGCTGCTTCTCTGCACGAGCATTACTCATACCCAAAAGAAGAATAAATTAGAGCAAAGTACTGGGTAACATGGTACAAAAGAGGGAAAAAGGCTGTAATTGCCAGCAACTGCTGTACAACAAAGTTCTACTGTTATTAATATGTGGCACTTTTGTTTATGCTTTTAAGTACAACCCCAATGCTGTGTTCCTTACATTTACTTTGACTTTTATTTGATTGCAGACAGTTTGAACCCAAGGTATTTCATGTTTTATCTGCTCAACTTCATTTAATTTTTTAATAAACATCCATTCCTGCATTTCAGGCCTGCAACACATTTCAAAAAAAGTTGGGACGGGGGCAATTTAGGGCTTGTAATGAGGTGAAAAAACTAAATAATGATGTGATTCCAAACAAGTGATGTGAACAGGTGATTGTAATCATGGTTTGGTACAAAAGCAGCATCCAGGAAAGGCTGAGACTTTGATAAGCAAAGATGATCAGAGGATCTCCAGTTTGTCAACAAATGTGTAAGAAAATGATTGAAATGTTTAAAAACAATGTACCTCAAAGAAAGATTGGAAGAGATTTGCATATTTCTCCCTCTACAGTGCATAATATCATTAAACCATTCAAGGAATCGGGAGAAATTTCAGTGCGTAAAGGCCAAGGGCGCAAGCTTAAGCTGAACGCCTGTGATCCTTGATCCCTCAGACGGCACTGCATCAAAAACCGGCACTCAACAATAGCTGATATAACCACATGGGTGAGGGATTACTTTGGCAAACCTTTGTCAAGCACTACAATACAGAGTTACATGCACAAATGCCACTTAAAACTTCACTGTGCAAAAAAGAAGCCTTATGTTAGCAGCATCGACTTCTCGGGGCTCAGAGACATCTAGGATGGACCATCACACAGTGGAAACGTGTATTGTGGTCAGATAAATCAGCATTCCAGGTCTTTTTTTGAAAAAAACGTGAAAAGCACTGTGTGCTCCGGAACCAAAGACGAAAAGGACCATCCAGACTGTTATCAGCAACAAGTCCAAAAGCCAGGGTCTGTCATGGTATGGGGCTGTGTCAGAGCCCTTGGCAAAGGTCATTTACACTTCTGTAATGGCAGCATTAATGCAGAAAAGTACGTTGAGATCTTAGAGCAACATATGCTGCCTTCAAGACGTCATCTTTTCCAGGGACGTCCATGCATTTTTCAACAAGACAATGCAAAACCACATGCTGCACACATTACAAAGGCATGGCTGTGGAAGAAGAGGGTACGGGTACTGGACTGGCCTGCCTGCAGTCCTGACCTGTCCCCAATAAAGAATTTTGAAAGAAAAAATGCGACAACGACCCCGTACTGTTGCACATGTTAAGACGTGTTTGCAGGAAGAATGGGACAAAATAAAAGCTGAAACACTAAATCACTTGGTATCTTCTTTGCCAAAACGTCTTTTAAGTGTGGTGAAAAGGAATGGCAACATTACAAAGTGGTAAATAATTTACCGTCCCAACTTTTTTGGAATGTGTTACAGACCTGAAATGCAGGAATGGATGTTTATTAATAAATGAAATGAAGTTGAGCAGATAAAACATGAAATATCTCAGGTTCACCCTGTCTGCAATCAAATAAAAGTCAAAGTAAATGTAAGAAACTCTGTGTTTTTTATTATTTGCTTTTTCCATGCCGTCCCAACTTTTTCTAATTTGGGGTTGTACAAAACTTATGTACTGTATATGTATACACTGTAAGGGTATTAAAAGCAACAATTTTGATTCAATACTTGTTTCCCTTCAGTGTAAGTCATAGAATTAAATGTGCATTATGTTAGGAGCTGGTAACTACACATAGTCATGTATGATCAGTTTTATTTCAAATATTGGTGAAACATTATTGGCCTATCTACGTCCTTAGATTTCCATAATGTGTATATGCTAACCAGAAGATTTTGATTAGCACTCATTTTGTATTTGGAAAACCAAAAAAAATAATGATTTCATTTTAGGTAGATGTACATACACTAGGACTCCTCTGAGATGTTTCATTGTTTCATTTAAACAAGCTTGAATATAGTCACTAATAAAACACAACCGTACAGCCCCATTGTGCTTCCTTTACGTGTTTTAAATTCTTCCTTTAAATTCTAAACTCTGTAGAAATCTGTTTAACAGAATTAAACACAACACTGTTGGCTTCATGACTTGTTTATAGGCGAACAAGTATAATGTTCTATTAATAGTTCACTCATTGCCGGAAGCAAGAACACAGCAAAAAAGCGTCCGATGTGGATTGACTTTCAGTCTGGATGCCATGCTGGATGCCAAGCATCTGGTGATATATTTATTCACTTCAAATAAGATTATATTTTTGTCAAACTTAAACTTTCCAGGGCAGCATGCTGATGTAAATGCAAACAAATCTACTTTACTGTTGTATGAGGAAGCCTAGAAGAACCTAAATGAATAAAACGGGTGTGTGCACATTCACATTCACACACCTTTAAAGAAACACAAAAAAGGCTTGATGAGGGCCATGAGAAGAGCAGAGCAGAATGACAGGAGTCAGTGGAGCAGAGCTCATGCTGGCAGTGGAAGCGGACTTCATTACGACCGTTGCTCCACTCAGCCTATCGAGTAAGTGTGAGTGTGGCACAGTGATGGACAGGTACACAAGACACATGAAACTACAAGGACTCAGAAAGAATGGTTTAAGCCATGATTTTATTTCTGTTTTTGATTGCGCACAGGACATTTACACCAAATATATGATAGGAAAGAAGGAGACAAACCAAAGAGCATGCCTTAAAGTTCATCATGCCTCGTAGCATAAAAATGACAAAGTCTTCTCATGGGTACGACAACAATCACGCCTCTGAGGGTGGAAATTGGAATGGAGTGAAAGCACAAAATGAAAGATTGCATATGACAGTGGGAGCAACACAAGATTTGGTAGAGCTGGAGAACAATGCAGAGGAGACAGTTCGGAGGGTTTGAAGAAATTACAAATCTAAATAGACTGAAAGCTGCAGTCAGAAATTAAAACAAGAATATAGCTGAAAAAAAAAAACGTTTCAATCAGTTTTATTAATATTTGCTGACTAAAACTAAATGAATTCTTAATATTACAGGCTGTTTAAACAGTGCTTTGTGAGGTACCTCAACAGTTAGGCTACTGGACTAGTAATCTAAAAGTTGCTGGTTCTAGCCCCACCAATGCCAGGTTGCCCCTAACCCTCAATTGCTTGGACTATATTTAGTCCCAGTTGCAAATCGTTTGTTTCCGCACTTTTATGTTTTGGTTGGAAACGGTGAAGGTGGGAGGAGACAGAGAGAGAGAGCTTATAGTCCAGATTTAGCGCCATCTAATTCCATCTTTTTGGATGCTCAAGGAAGCTTTAAGGGGAAGAGGATTTTCATGTGATGATGTGAAAGCAGCAATGCATCAGTGGCTACACACTCAACCAAAAACATTTTTTGCTGATGGCATTAAACAGGTGGTACGATGCTGGGAAAAATGCATCAGAAGGTGACTATGTAATAAAGTGATGTAATTTGTTTTGAAATTCTTAATAAATAGAGTTCAAAAAGTGTGGAAACTTTTTGAAGAACCCTCGTACAAGTTTATTAACCAACTAACACAGCCTTCTGGTGGAACTGCATAATTTATTTATTTTTTGATCATCACAACAGATGGCACAACAGTATTTTAAAGACATCTGATGTAGTTAAATAGATGCCCAAAATACCCAGATCAGCGGGTAGTGATTAGGGTGCTGCATCATGCCGTCTCAACTGTACAATGCTTTGGATTTAACATTTATCTAATACACCATTTCTGTATAAGTTGGGACTTGTACAATTCAATAAAAACAACAGTCTGGGAAATGTTTATTCTCTTAAACCTTTATATAAGTGACAAAAGTACAAAGAAACCTAATATTTTCACTTGTAAGAAAAAAAATTGAATTTGCCTGCTACTGGCTTTAGTTGGAACAGAGGCATGTTTACATCATTATGTGTTATATCATCTATAGAGGTTAGAGGATACCGATTGTTGCAGTTTTGCAGCAGATATTTTCTCCATTCTTGCTGATATGAACTATCAGCTGCTCAACAGTGTTTGATCACCATTGTCTGATTTTCCTCATCATGATGTGCCATACATTTTTAATAGGAGACAGATCTGGACTGCAGACAGGCCAGTCAAGCACACACACTCTATGTCTACAAAGCCACACTGTTATAGCATGTGCAGAATGAGACTCGGCATCATTTTGTTAAACCAACCATTGACTTCTAGAGCATGTGTCTCTAAAAACCTAACATACTCCTCCACATCAATGGCACCTTTAAAGGCATACAAGTCAAACCAAGCCAAGCCATAGTTCTCTGGCACAGAAAACGTAATGTTCTTTTTTTTTCTAAAAACAGGCTGAAATGTGGACACATCTGACCACAGCATATAACATCTTGCATTGAGATTTTATTTGACAGATTGTGAATTCTCTCATGAAGTTTGCCACAAAGTGACCATCTCTGCTTTCAAGGACTGTGCCTTTAATATATTCTCAGTTTATACCTAGTCATAATACCTTCACCTGTTGGCAATTCACTTTTTCCTGTGTGTTACATAATATAATGAAGCTGGTCAGCACAAAAGTCTTTTTTGTACCTTTGTCAGTTAAATAATCATTTCTTGTTTTTATTGCATTACACAAAATGTAAAATGCTACTTGTCTGAAAATGTAGTATGTAAATTGTCTAGAATTGGTAGTCATTATATTTCTACATTAAAAGTTTTGAAGCTAATATGTTTTAAATGGTCTAAAAATTATAATTTTGTCTGGTGCAACATGTGTCAGTAGATTTATATATGTATACATTGTGTGGACTAAAGTATATGGACACCTGATTAGATAAGCTTGTTGGACTATCTTGCTCTCATTTCAGAACTACAAAAATGCATATGCATTTTGCAAAAAAAGGAGTTCTTTACTGTTATAACAGCCTCCACTCTTCTGTGAAGGCTTTTCACAAAAATTGTGTATTTGAATTTGTACACAATCACTTAAACAAGCACTTGTGGGGTCAGGCACTGATTATGGACGAGAATCGCTGGCTGACACTAAACATTCCAAATCACCCCAAAAGTGTTCACAAAGGGCTTGGTCTCAAATAAGATTTACTCACTTTTGACCTTTAACCACAAGGTATCTTAATTACACACATTTAAAACAAATTCTATTCAAGCATTTTCCTCTTTTTCTCCAAATCTAGTCAAATCATCTGTATCTTTTCTCCACTGCTGCAGACCCCTTCCCTGACCGTGGTAAGTCATACCTAACACACAACCCCACTGACAGTTTCTTTTTGCCAAAGACAGGTTCACACAGAGAGTAGTATCACATACAAAGTCATGCACTGCTGTCCATTATTCACCCTCTTTGTGTAGACGCCTTTAATCTAACAGCAACATTTTTTATTCTATTGCAAGCAAAAAAAAAAAAAGAAACAACTTAAGTCATGAGACAATTGAATTATAAAGGCACATATGGCTCTTATACAGCCTGTCAATTGACACAGTGCACTGTTTGCTACATAAAAGCAATTTAAGCAGTTCATTTTATGCTTTCCTAACAGAACTTCGACTTATTTTTTACTGCCCCATCCACTACCACAGATGATCCACAAAACATCCATACAAATGTAAAGCTGTACTATTACTCAGTAATAGTAAATACAATCTATATCTCTCTTCTATACTTTATTCTATCAGAAACCTAAAGCCTTATAGTATGTACAGACTTCAGTGACCACGTTAGAAAAGCACATTTTATCTCAAAATATTATTGTACAGTATGAAAACTGCCATCCAACAATTTTAAAGTGCTAATAGAATAGTAACCATTTCAAATGAATAGAACAAATACTAGCTAACTAAAGCCAATTAAAATCTTTATTCTATTCTATTCCATTCTATGTTTTCATTATACAATGCCATGAAAATGAATTTGCCTCCTCCTAAATTACTTTAATTTACTTGTTTTAGAGCAGAAAAAACCTGAGTTAGCACAAAACTGTTTATAAATGGTCTTTTCATTTATTTAGACTAAAAAAAATCCTAAACACCATTTGCACTGTGTGAAAAAGTAATTCTCCCTTAATTAATAATTAACAAAAAAATCAATCCATTAAATTAAATTTCTACTTGGGTTAGATTACACATGAATGTAAATAAAACTTTTCCAGCAATGTAAACATTAAAAGGAGCACATTACACCACGATCAAAAGAAATTCTTAAAAAAAAAAAAAAAAAAAAAAAAAAAAAAAAAAAAAAAAAAAAATGTATCAGTCTTGAAAGAATTACAAAGCTTTTTCCCTATGACTCTAGTTCATCACACTGTTGTGAATCCTTCCAAAATGGCCAAAGTACCATTAGCAAAAGAATTCACAATTTGGAAATAACTGAGCAAAAAATTTATAGGGAAACTTTGGGGAGTTTTATGTGGACTGAAAGTAGAAAGTAAAACGTTTTGGAAGACACTGGGATCCATTACATTTGGCATAATTCTTGCAGTATTCCACAGCAAGAACATCAAACTGTTAAATGTGATGGTGATAGAGTGATGAGGCATTGCTTCCTCCAGAATTGAAACACATGCCATAATTAACAGAACCATAAATTCATAAGCTCTCTACCAAAACATAGGGCAGCTGTAGCCTAGTGGTTAAGGTGCTGGTCCAGCAATCAGAAGGTTGCCGGTTCAAACCTCACCACTGCCAGGTTGCTGTTGGGCCCTTGAGCAAGGCCCTTAACCCTCAATTGCTTAGATTGTATACCGTCACAGTACTGTAAGTCGCTTTGGATAAAAGCGTCTGCTAAATGCTACAAATGTAAATGTAAAACATCCCAAAGAATCAGAAGCATTAGGTTAAGGTTGTTGCCGTTTGTGGTACATGCAGTTATTAAGATTAGGGGAAAAACTTTTTCACATGGGTGATATAACATTTGCATAAGTCTATGTTTTGCACTTTAAGCTTATTACTGTACATAAATGCATTTGCAGGCCTCACATAAACAGCTTTAGTACACTGACCAGGTCTGCTTAGTCCGGCTGAAGAAAAACTGCTAACAACCACTCGTCTAGTACACACGCACACAAAAATATTAGTCTTAGACAAACTAGCCTGTTATTCCTCTTCTCTATTGTCTTTGCTTCCCCAATGTACAATCATCCTACATTCCTTGAGGTGCATAATCCCTAAAACCTAAGAAATTTAAAAGGGACATATTAGACAGCCAACTAATTTAAAATACATATTTCACTTTTGTGCACTTTTTATTCACACAGACCATTAACTATACAACAATTACTTAGTAATAGTTTAATGATAAACCAAGAATTTAGGCAACCTACATCTGTATAAGATACAGTTGGGGAAAGGGGGTTATTGTACCACTTTTGTACTTCCAGTGAATATATCCACTTAAAATTCAGAAAAAAAAATACCACCGCTTTATGCTGAACAGGGTTGTGGTGGGTCCAGTTTCTTTTGAATCCCTAGAACCAATGCAGAAACACACCTTGAACAGGACACCAATCTATCGCCGGGCTTCAGCAACCCCTTCAAACAGTCAGTCATGACTCTATGTAGACAACAGACCAGCCGATATCACCGCTGGGGATTTAAATCCTGGATCTAAGAGGTAGTGGGCTACTGTAATTTACCCCTGTGCCCAAGGGGGTTGCCAATTGCAGCTTTGAGATGTCTACAAATGTTCTCTGCAGCTTTATGGTTTTGACCCATTACTCTTGGCAAATTGGCTTTAATTCCCAAAGGTTATAAGATTCATTTTAATAGTTCAGCAATTAAATACAGCAGATTACAGAGGTAATGCAGGCATCTTGAGGCAGGTGGGGTGTGGTTTATGAATAAGCTGTAACAGGAGGAGGGATAAGGGAATGAATTAGAACGTTAATTAGAGTGTGTACACAATTGTGGTGCTAATTTATGTGCCTATTTATTATGGTTGTTTTAGCTCTTGGTGAGGGAGTGGTTTAACGGATCAGCAAGAGAACCTGACACTGGACAAGCTGGAAAGATATTGTTGCTCTTTTGGTTTCATTTCTAACATTTTGAATAGAATGATTTGATGCCATCAGTTATAAGCTGCTTATTCAATAAAACTTACCTTAAAGTAAACCTAAATCAGAACCATGGAGAACCTGCCTAGTGCTGCTATAGGGCCAAGCCAGTTTATTGTTGTCTTTTTCATGCAGTTTTATTAAGTAAGCTGTTTAGCCCAGGTAGCTTCAAAATGTTTAACTTAAAAATCTTGAAAACCCTGTTTGACCATAAAAGAAAGTTAAATAGTAAATAGATTAAATAGGCACAGTAATTGGCACCATAGATGTACACACTGAATAATTAACCCTTACTCTCCTCCTTTAGTTACAGCACACCATAACCCCCCCCCCCCACACACACACACACACAGACACCCACGCACCATTAACTTTGTTTTTTTTGGTTTTTTTTTACATTTTACAATCACAAGAACAGCGCTCGAGTGGCTCAGCAGTCTATTACACTAGCCCACCACCACTGAGATTTGGGCTCAAATCTCAATTCTGCTAACAGCCGGCCCTGCATTTACATAAACATGATGTGCTATGTCGCAGGAGGTGGCTGATTACCGCCCTATCCAGGTTATACCTGCCTTGCACCCAACGTTTCCATTGGAAACAGGCTTGCCTTTACAAGAACATAGTCAGAAGAACTGTGTAAATATGAAGTGGGTATACACACTGGAAGACCATTAAATAACCAAAAAAAAAATTAATGGTTCAGTAAGTTTTCCCATGTAACATACAGATCAAGGCACAGGCTCTATATACAGAACTAATATTTATATTTCACATTAAAATGTGTTATGACGAAGCCCCATCCATTCTTAAACCCTGAGTAATTACCAGTTACCCTTTTATGCAGCCTTCATACAGTAATTTACCATGTTGCAACCATTCACACATTTGCCATAAAGAACCAATTTTATACAGAGTGAGGTATGATAAATTCTACATACAATAGATTTGTTTAAATTTCTAACTTACACACCTCAGTATCCCACTGAAGACTTCTTGCTATTTATATTAATTTTAGAAACAATGTGTTTGACAACTGGCTTAAAAGAATTATAGGACTTTATTTTAATCAATGATTTAATCATTAGCATCATTTCGTTTGGAATCCTTTTGTCATAGAAAGGCGCAATTGTGTATTTAGAACTACAGTATCTTCGATTAGTCTAGTCATTTTTCCACAATGTGCTTTCCGATGTCTAGAATGACTGACACTTTTAATCTAAAATAATTAAATTCCATGCATATTGATATGTTTACAAAGATTATCTTATGCCTGATGGAAAATGTGTTTTATGGACACATAACAAAAGGATTCTTCTGTGTATTGTCTCCCGTTCAACAGAAATCAAGTTTTGGCAGAGCTGAAATGATTGAATAGTAAAATATAAATCACAGATCATAATATATTGATAATGTTACATAACAAGTAAACCTCCAGAAAACTTAAATAGTACTTTTCCCCCTAGCAAGAAACTGCCATGCTAGTCCACCCAGTATTCAAACTCTGAGGTGCATTGACACAAAGGCCCATTCAGATGTGCGATCAATTCTTGGAATTTACCAGTAATTTACTGGGTAGTGGTTAAATGGAAGAACAGATCAGCTTAAGTTACAGCACTAAGATCATACAGGAGCAGCACATATGAGTGCTGAATGCACACAGCAAGCAAAAGGAAAACAAACTCTGCCTATTTGGGGGTGATAGTTATGCAAAACAGGCCAACATTTTACATTGCACATTAACAAGTAACATGTTAAGTAAACATGAAAAGATGTGCAAAATATAGTATTTTGTAGGCAAAATATATTTATAGGTCTATCCGTAAATGTAGATTGAATACATACACAGCTGACTTTGTAATTATACACTACAAGCTGTTTAAAGTCAAAGGTGATCAACTAATTTTTCCTTCTCACACAAACAAATTTGTGCTCTAATATTCGAAATGACCAAAAATTAGCAAAAATAATGATAATAAAAAAAATTAACAAAACTGAAATGAAGATGATTGCAACGCAAAATGATGGAAGACAGGCTTTCTTTATTGGAAACGGGGTGGGGGAATACAAAAAACAAAATAATATAATATAATAACAATAATAAAAGAGTAAAAGACAAATGAAGGGGAGGAATGGTTGAGAGATGTGGGTTGAAAGAAGAGGCTCTGTGGTGATGAGAGTGTAAATGTGTGTGTGTAAGTGTGTGTGTGTGAGAAAGACTCAAGTTAGGAATTTAAAGAGCTCTTACACTCCGCCTTTATGGCGCCACAGTTAATGGGCACAAAGGGGCGGCGCGCAGCCCGACGCAGCTTGATGAGGTCGCGACACATGTGACGTGCCAGCTTGGTGAGGCGCGTGGCCTGTAGCAGGAAGGCCTGCTTAGTCTTCATGGAGGATTTGGGACTTCCGCTGTTTCTCATGGGAACCATGTGGGAGGACTGGCGCTGGCCGTGGCCACGTGAACGCATATCCTATAGAGAGAGGACAAAAGAGATGATCAGAAACATGAAGAGTGATCAGCAAAAATACAGTTCTCTGTTTGTTGTGTGTAAAATCTCTTTTCTCTTTGGCAATATTGTAACCAATGTAAGTCATGCAAATACAGCTCACTAAATTGATTTGAACTTTGAGAGAGAGAGAGAGAGAGAGAAAGGGAGAGAGATTTGAGCAAGCTGTAACCCCATTAGTTTAATGGCACTGATTCTTTTTGGCTATCATCCATCTAATCTAACAATTGTCTAATGTCTATAATACCAAGTGATGGAGCTATGACATCATGCATGTGTCACATCATTTTCAGTTTAATGTATTTATCAATCCACATGGGGCGGCACGGTGGCTTAGTGGGTAGCACTGTCGCCTCAGAACAAGAAGGTCCTGGGTTCAATCCCCAGGTGGGGCGGTCCAGGTCCTTTCTGTGCGGAGTTTGCATGTTCTCCCCGTGTCCGCGTGGGTTTCCTCCGGGTACTCCGGTTTCCTCCCACAGTCCAAAAACATGCCACCAGGTTAATTGGAAACACTGAATTGTCCTATAGATACCTAGCCGCTAGATGCACTAGTGCATTGTAGTGCCGGTCCCAAGCCCGGATAAATTAGGGAGGGTTGAGTCAGGAAGGGCATCCGGCGTAAAAATTGTGCCAAATCAATGAGCGATCATGAGGATGACTCGCTGTGGCGACCCCTGAAAAAGGGAAAAAGCCGAAAGAAGAAGAAGTATTTAACAATCCACATACTTCACTGCTATTAATGTTGCAAGCGTTTAAACAAACTGAACACAATCCACTGCTGCATCAAGAAATACAACCTGACACTTCTTTAAGGCAATGAAAAATGCCAAAATGCCAAAATGCCACTATGCTCTCTGGGCCCAAGCTCATCCCAGATGGACCGAAAGATAGTGGAAAATGTATGGCACATCACAAAGAGGGGAATCAGAAACATCCCGGTTCAAATCTCGGCTCTGCTAACGATCCACTGGGTGTCATCTAGCAGGCACAATTGGCCACAGTGTCTGCTGGGTGGGGAAATGAATGAACCAAGTGGGTTGGGTCTTCAAACGCTGTGCAAGGACCCTGGTTAGCAGACCAAGGCGCCTGTGCAGAAGCACGGGCGTAAAAGAAGGGGTCGGAGGTAGGGCTGGACGATATGGCTAAAATTTATATCACGTTATAACTCCTAATTTCGGTCGATACGATATAATTCCGATATCGATATGAATAACACAAATGTCAGAAAAACTGCCACCAAAATTGGATGGCTGTACCTGCAAACCTCTTTTCTGGTTTCTGGCAAGAAATACAAGCTGAATACACCACTGAATTAGTCCTTCCTCTCTTATCAGCTATTTCATCTGCTTCTTTTTTAACTGTGGACAGTGGCGGAGCCAGACAATGTTCATAGGGGTGGCCTGACTGAGACCATTGCTCACACAGGGGTGGCACAGAAACTGTCTGATACCTTATTTTTGTATGTGGCTAGTAGCTGTTGATCTAGTAGTGTTTTGGTCACTCACTCGTTTACCTATACAGGCAGTGAGTACCATGTAGAATTACATCAAGCCTAGCATAATAAGCTTTTTATTTTTTCCTCATTTTCCCTGTGAAAAACTAAAATATAGCCTATAACCTTAACAGAATTTCAAAGATATTCCTTTGCAATACTTGATCATTTGATTGCAAACTTGTGTGTACTGATGAGACTCATCTGAACCCCAGAACATGCTAGCGTGAATGCATGGAAAACTAATTTGAATTTTCTTTCAAGAATATGATACATTCTGACTAGGGCTGCAACTATCGATTATTTTTGTAATCGATTATTCCAGCGATTAATCGAGTAATCGGATAAGAAATACTTTTGCTTTAACAAAGAGCAAAAACAAATACATATTAGATTAAATAAGACATGTTTCTTAAACCAAATTGTACATTTGTATTCCTTGCATACAGGACAGTTTAACATTTTTTAAATGCAAAAATAAATAAATCAAAAATAAATCAATTTACTTTTAAAATGTAAACAGGCAACCTGAAACATCAGGTCATCAAGTCATAAATAATAATAAACAAAAATACATGAACATAAGCCTGTAATTTGTGCAACTTTCAAAACTCAAAGTTTCAGCTACAGCTCACGCAGAACATAAAGCTTTAATATTTTGTTGGGAGGTTTTGTGGTGTTTGTAGGGGGATAAAAATCTGTCAGGATTGTGTCTCTAGATGAGGTAGATCTGGTGTGTGTGTGTGTGTGTGTGTGTGTGTGTGTGTGTGTGTGTATGTATGTGTGTGTTTGCCTAAATCTTCATAAAAGCCTGTGGTGGTTGAAACGAAGTAAAGTTTTGCTGCTGCAAAAACATCTTTTTACAAAGCCAAGCTTGAACTTCATGCTATCTTTTCCTCTCTTCTGAACCCTCCTCCTCCTCCCCCATCTGCCTCTCTCACTGCTACTGACTTTGCAACATTCTTCCAGGACAAGATTGACAAAATCAATCAATCAATCCTTGTCTCCGACTGACCCACTTTAAACTGACCCTCAACCCACCAACACACTCACCAGCTTCACCCCACTCACCATGGATGAGGTTACACAGCTCCTCTCATCCAGCAATCCCACTACATGCACACTTGACCCTATACCATCCACCATCCTCAAAGACCTCTCGCAGGACCTAATCCCCTTCATCACACCCATCATCAACAACTCCCTGACATCAGGTGTTGTCCCTACTGCTTTTAAGAAGGCTCAGGTCATTCCCCTTCTTAAGAAACCTACACTAGACACTATAGACATTAACAACTACAGACCTGTCTCACTCCTCTCTTTTCTATCCAAAATTCTTGAACGTGCTGTCTATAACCAACTATCTGCCTTTCTTACTCGGAATGATCTCCACGATCCGTACCAGTCTGGCTTCAAGGCAGCACATTCTACAGAAACAGCACTTGTAGCGGTTACTGAGAAGCTTCATGCAGCCAAAGCAGCCAAACTGTCATCTGTTCTTATTCTTCTTGACCTTTCTGCAGCCTTCGACACAGTGAATCACGGCATTCTCCTGACCACTCTCTCCAACCTTGGAGTAACAGGTTCAGCATGGCAATGGATGGCCTCCTACCTGGAAGGGCGCTCCTACCAAGTGTCATGGAGGGGATCCATATCTACCCCATGCACTCTCTCAACCGGTGTTCCTCAGGGCTCTGTACTTGGCCCACTTCTCTTCTCTATCTACACCTGCTCTCTGGGTAAGGTCATAGCCTCCCATGGCTTCTCCTACCACTCCTATGCAGATGACACTCAGCTTGATCTGTCATTTCCTTCTTCAGACACGCAAGTCTCAGCTCGCATCTCAGCATGTCTGCGAGATATCTCACAATAGATGTCAGCTCATCATCTAAAACTTAATCCCAGCAAGACAGAGATGTTGCTCATTCCTGGAGATCTGTCTCCAACCCAGGACCTAGTCATTTCTCTGGATGACTTCCAGATTAGACCATCTGATAAGGTAAGAAGTCTTGGTGTTGTCCTGGATAACCAGCTGACCTTCTCTCCTTATATAGCCAACATGACGAGATCGTGCCGGTTCCTCCTGTACAACATCAGGAAGATTCGGCCATTTCTCTCCAGAGAAGCTACCCAGATTCTGGTGCAGTCACTTGTAATCTCTTGGTTGGACTACTGCAACTCCCTCCTGGCAGGAGCTCCCATGGCCACTATTAAACCCTTACAGCTCATTCAAAATGCAGCTGCCCGTCTGGTCTTTAACCAACCTAAACACTGCCACATCACCCCACTGCTGCGTTCTCTTCACTGGCTTCCTGTAGCTGCACGCATTCAGTTTAAAACACTGACGCTCGCCTACAAAGCCAAAAATGGACCAGCCCCAAGCTACCTTCGGGGTCTAATCAAACCCCGCTCTGTACCACGCAACCTCCGAGCCTCTAGTCTAGCTCGACTTGAGCCTCCATCCAGGACTAAAGGAAGACAAGCATCAAGGCTGTTCTCTGTTCTAGCGCCCAAATGGTGGAACGAACTTCCTCTGTCTGTCCGAACAGCTGAGTCTCTTGCTGTCTTTAAAAAACGATTAAAAACACACCTTTTCACTAAACACTTAGGCTGATTTGTACTTATTTACTAACACTTTATTCCAATCTTTTCCATTAAAAAAAAAAAAAAAAAAGGCACTTTGGTTCTAACAGGTTTTAGCAAAGTTGTGTTCTTCGACTGTTGTCTATCTAAACTTAAGGAATGAAATGTTCACTATGGAAGCACTTCTGTAAGTCGCTCTGGATAAGAGCGTCTGCTAAATGCTGAAAATGTAAATGTAAAGTAAACACGACGCTCTGATGGTGTGGATGTTATACTGAGTTTTAGTTTTATCAGCTTAAAATGATCTCAAACTTTCTGTGGTTTTCTCTGTCCAGTCTCCTCCTGTTCGCTATTTTCTCTCTATATTTTGCAGCTATCAAATCTCGGCTGCGTCCTAAACTGATACGTTCAGTTCGCAGGAGCGGCGAACGTGTCCAAATACGTAGTGTTCATTAAACTGTCTGCAAAAAGAACCCGGATTAAGTCCTGTTAAGTTCTGTTTATGTTTAAGATATTTGGGACGCAGCCCTCAGATTCTTCACGTCACCTGCACACAGCGTTAAACACGCTGCGCAAAAGTGAAAGTCGTCCGTGTAAAACACCGTGAGCTGTATATGGTTGTGCGGATTAAACGATTCCTCGATGCAAAAAATTTGAATCGATGATTTTTAGTAATCGATTTACTCGAGGAATCGTTTCAGCCCTAATTCTGACCAACACTATTAAGCCAAATCAGCATTGAAAATTGACTTTACTTTTAATAGCCTTCTACAATGCTGGGGCTTCTTAAAACTGAATATTCTCTTTTCAATAGAAGTGTTATTTAAATGCTATTAAATTGTTTTTGAAAAAAAACCCGCCCAATTAGGAGGAAAACAGCCCAATCTGGCAACAGTAGAACGCGAATATCCCGTTGGTGCCTTTATTCGTAGCGCGCCACAACTAATAAGAAGTAATATTAATAACTGGTATTAGTACTCAGTACTAGTACTTTTTCTGTAATTGTGTTGGTGGTTGACATTTATGTTGAGTGTGTAACTGCACTGTTTTGATGGAGAACTACTCGCTTGAGGTGCGCTGTTGAATTGCGTCCCTGTGGGAACCTGCGTACAGAAATGCTTCCGCAAAAAAGTAACACGGGCAAAGCGCACTGACGTAATGCATATCGATCGAATTTGTTTAAAAATCATATCACCGTTATTGAAACATTTTCTATCGCGATATATATCGATATCGAATTATTGTCCAGCAGGGCTGGAGTGGGCCCCTTTTTCAGCCCGGGAGTTTCATGCCCAAACCCGGCCCACTTTTTCCACGGAGGAAAAATTTGAATAAATGAAACAGCATCTAGCTCTTACAATGACTTTTTATTGGGTATAAGTTCAGGTGTATGTTGGTAAGTTAACAGAAAATACTTCACTTAAACATGTTTAATTCAAATTTAAATCAGATAAAGATTTAAAAGGTAAAAAATGTGATAAAAATGAAAAATTATTTACATTTGTACAGGAGCAATAAGTTGAAATTAAAATTGCATTTGTGTTCCCAACAGAGAGGTGCTCTACTGTTAGGTTTACACTAAAATCCTAAGTAGCTTCACTATTTAGTAGGCTACCTACAGCATCAAGAGCCTCAAGGAGTGCACTTTATTAATAACGGTGTCATTGTCTATAGACATGAGACATGGCTTATCTGCTGCTCTGAGGCTAAAAAAAAATAATTTATTAAGGGTTAGCCTATTTTGCTGAATAACATAACATGCTTAAACAAATATCATGTATATTCTCTACGTTATATTTTACATTACTAATAACTTAGTCTAAATAACTCTGTTCTACCTGTCCCTTCAGTAGTCATGGCCTCCTCGGGATCATCAGTACAGTAGCGTCGGAACAAAAACATTCCATTAATGAGTTAGGCTATTTAATATATTACACTTCACTACACATGTTTATTAATTTCAGCTTGAAACTGGATATTGGTGATTAATGGTGTGTATTGGGTTCTACAAAATAAACTACGCTAAGTTGACTTGTCTATGTTGCGCAATACCGGCTGCATGGGGTCTGTCATCTGGAAAACATGTCTGTTAATTTGGCAATTTGGCAGCATCTTCTTCCAACACCTTAATTGTTTTTAACCTGGCCCTTTCGGCTCCACCTGGCCTCTTCCTGCCCTCCATCACCACCGACTGATGGTTTACGCTATTCTGTTACTTTTACCGGCGCTCCAGAAAAGACGCCTCATGGGCCAAACCAACTGAAACATTTGGGAGGGGGGGGGGGTTCCCTCTGATGGTAGAACCCATCTAATCTACAGCGATGTAGGGGCTGTGCTGTCAGACGAATGGAGAATGAATGCAAGAAGAAGATTAGATAAGTGACAAATAAGTGTCAAAATTATTTTTCCCATCCAACCGGCCCAAACTTGAGATTGACATGAGCCGGCCCATCGGGAATCCTCCCGAATCTCCCGATTAGCCACTCCGGGCCTGTTGTCCAGCACTAGTCGGAGGGCACGTGAGCAGCAATATACCCTCCTCGAATGCAATCAGGGATCCACAGAAGCGGAAGACAAACTGACTACGTTAATGCATAAATAAATAGAAAAAAAGTGTAATTAAGAGTAGAAGTGATTTAGCACAGTGGTACACATGCTTCTGTCCCAACATTTTGAGTGTGTTGCATAGTACAAAATACAATGAAGCTTACCAGTAAAAACATTAGAAATCATTTCTTTGTACTTTATGTAGTTAAAATGAAAATTCGAGAATTAACTATTAAATCACAGACTCTTGTTTGTATTGCATTTCACAAAATGAATTTTCCAGAAATGTGGTTTGCACAAGTTTATACTGATATTATTGATCAAGTCATGAGAGATCAGGCAGCCACCTGTTATTTATTTACACACCAACTCTACACACTGCCTAACGCTTGACCAGAACAGGCACTTACATTAGAAGCAGGGCTTGCAGGTGCTTTTTCCTCAGTTCCCTCGGCTCTGCTTGGCATCTTCAGGCCACCATACTTTTTCCAGTACATCCAACAGGAAACACAGAGGCGACACTGCATGTTTGGAGGACCCCAGGAGTACCACTGAGGAGACTGCATGGCTAGAGAGAGAAAGGACGGTCAGCATAGTCTCACTGATGACTTAATGGCCAGCAACACAGAAAAGCTTTTTATAGGGAAACACAGAACACTACAAAACATTCTTTTGGTTTTCTAAACAAAATTAAGTGATTTTTTTTTATGTCAACATACTGTTAGAATGGTGATTGGGTGGCTCTGCAGTCTATTACACTAGCCCACTACCGCTGAGATCTAGATTCAAACCTCAATGCTGCTATGGATTGCTGTGTTCTAGCTTCGTACATTTCATTAGAAACTGAATTAGCAGCTGTCTTAACTGTTTTGATTTCTATATTTTCAGACATACAAAGGACCTAGGATGTTGCAAATGAAATGCATAAGGCTCTGTTGATTGTATTTATATAGAGAGAGTTGAGAGTAACTCACCGGAACAACTTTTACATGCACAAGTCATGAACTGTTAGTTTGTGGAGACAGGTAGCCCTTTAAAGCCACCTTCCCTCTCTAACCAGTAATGACAAAGCATTGCACAGCACAATATCAAGGTAGCATGGCACATACATTTTATACATGACCAGCCTGGTCATTCAATGTAAGGCTTTAGTATGCCATCAAATACGTCTGGTCTTTGCTTAACGGGGTGTGGCTAAAATGTTGAACTCAACCGTTCAGGAGTTACAGCTCAAATAGAGGTGCCCAGAGGGATGTCTATGTACTTTTGGCTATACAGAGCACCTTTTTATTTAAGTGTTTTTTAGTATATGGTAAACAGAATTGTATTAGCTTTACAGAGAAATGTACTGTGGTTGCAAAAACATTGAGTAAACATGTTTAGAGAATAAATTGACATGTAATGTGATGGACTGCAATGTTTATAATGATTTGTAGGAATAATTTGAAGTAAGGAAAAATAACCGGCAGCTTAGATAGCTCAGTGGTTAAGGTACAATACTAATAATCGGGAGGTTGTTACTTCAAGCCAGGTCGCCACTGTTGGGCTCTTGAGCAAGGCCCTTAAGCCTCAAGTGCTCTGATTTTATTTGGTCACAATTGAGAAGTCGGCCGTGCTGTTGTTTTCTATGGAGTGTGGCGGTGCTGCTTAGCTTGCCACTGCACTTCCCCAAGTGGTGCACACTTTTGCCACGTTGATCTTGCAATTGCAATTTTTGCGCTTGCCATGGCACACGAAGTTCACCTGATTAAACTTTGACCCAGTTTGCTGCTAACCATTTCAAAGCACCTCTAATTAGACAAACTGTTTGATATGACCTGGTAAAAGCAACTCTGTACGAACAATGCTTAATGTAAACAAAGCTTAACGCGACTTATAGAACTAAAACAATGACGGAGGACTTTCATCAGTGGAGAGAACGTATGACCATTAATAATTAAGGGAGGTTTAGTGATCCTATGTCATTCATTTAATACATTAAACTATGTTAAGCTTTTTTTTTTTTAACAATAAGCGTTTTAGACTCTCAGAAAAGCTGATTCTAATAATTTGTTAGTCCCCCCTGAGCTATAACACAAGTTTAAAAGTGAAACAGAAAGGAAAACTCAGCTAACTATAGATGTAGGTGAATACTTTTAGAGTGGATTTGATGGTTATTTCAAACAGAAGCATATTTGCATTTTGTTGACTTTTTACTACACCACTCAAGCCAAGATCTGAACTAAAGGCTTCTCATGTGAATGCGCTTTAAGTCACTTTGTATAGCGTCTGCTAAATGCTATAAATGTCATGGAGAATTTGTGAACGATGGCTGAACCAGCACCTGCACAAGTGAACATGCAAGAAACCTTTAACTGTAAACACTGCTCTTCCAGATAACCTAAAGATCCAAAAGCTATGGATTACATGCTGAAACAGTGCCAGACCAATTTGTTCTTACACTGAGGGTTTACCCCTAATGGTCATATTGATTTTCTCAAACCCTGAAGGACTGTATGGATTGCTGTGCTCTAGCTTGGTAAATTTGATTGGAAAATAAATAAGCAGCCGTCTAAGCTGTTTTGCGTTCAATATTTTCAGACATACAGAGGACCCAGGATGTTGCAAGTGAACTACATGAGTGACTCACCGAAACAACTTTCACATGCACGGCCACCACCAGCAGCGTGGTAGCCACCAGGTCCTGTCGCTCCGTTCACGGTGGTCATCTTGCCGTTGCTGACAGAGATCTGGTTTGGGTTGGGCTTATTACTGCGAAGGAGAAAAAAACAAGATCTGAAAATCTAATTTGTCATGAGTTTAAATGAATTCAGTTCATAAAAGCAAGAGAAAAGGTAATGCCCGGATTATTTCTGTTTACACTTACTATGTAGGGATGTAGACTTGCTTTAATTTGCTCTCTGCCTCAGCTGCCTTTAGTCGTTTCTAAAAGAACAAATACAACATTAGCACCAAACAAAAATAAGTAATGGATCAGAAATGTGTACCTAATAAATTGCTCAGTAAATGCATCAGTAGGGCCCTACCGAATTCACAGAAAAATGTGTTTGATTTCATGGACCTCGTTTTGCAGGTTTTTTTTTAAGAAAAGTGCCACATTTCATGGCAGTCATTAAATAACACTAAATAACACAGCTAAATACACAGCATAGCCTACCTAAACGGTTGAATGTAAACCTAGAACATTCACCGACGGTGCAAGGCTCTGTCTTAAGTACTCGTCTGTGTTTTGACACACCCCCCTCAGTGTCCCCAGAACAGGTTGGGAGTTGTGTTTTTACCTGCTTTACACTTCGACATCTTGGACATTTTGACTAACTGATTGCTAACTGATTTGCCGTATGATTGCTAGAACTGGTTCACAGTGCAAATCAAACAGTAAATATGAGGGACTTGATCGCTACGCGAATAAAAAACGACATAATTTCCCTTCGGGGATTAATAAAGTACTCAATCAATCAATCAATCAATAAACATAAACCTTACATATTAAATTTCACAGCAAACTTCATATTACGTTGGAAAAGGCTCATTTTTTATGGCCATGAATTATGCAGGGTCTTGTTTATAAGCTACACCTACCATACAGATAAACTGTGTGGGTATACAATTACTGATTGTAGCCCATCTGTTGCTCACTACACTGTAACCACCCAGTAACCCATTTAATCTATGGAAAAAGTTAAAAACACACTACGATGTCATTACCATGTTAGTGTCATTGCAGTGCTGAGAATGGTCCACCTCAGCGACAGTTCAAGTTAACATACCAATAGATGGGCTACAGACAGTAATTGTATACACACATTTTACCCATAATCCATAGGTGTACCTGATAAAGTGCTTGTTGAGTGCACATATATTCAATTTATAACGGTAACATTGAATTTTTTTCTCACCTGCTGCACATATCTGTCTGTAGTTTTCCACATGTAGTAATACTCAATAATGCTAGTCAGTGACTTCCATGGAAGCTAAAACAGACAAGTAAAAAAGTTTGTAAGATAACCACATACAAGGAACCTCATAAATGGCTACACACAAAAAGGAAAAAAAATAGTGTTACATTAAGCCACCATGAAACAGCTTCAATGCATATACAACTTCGAATGCATATACAAGTCTTAGAAAGTGTTTTAATAGGTGACGTTTGCCCCTTAAAATTACCTTTGTGCATTCACACTGTAGCACTACAGACGGGCAGTTACTGTAACGGTTTCAAAATACCTTTTACATGCACTCTGATTTCAAGCAAGGCATGCCTGGCTTTGCATACAGATGGTACATTTATTCATGAGCACCTGCTTTTCACAGATGCCTGGAGGACGAAAGCTAAAAACACTTCAAAACCCCTTTCTATAACTGATCAGCAGCACTGAACAATCATATTGCTGCAGAAAACTGCTGTGCAACAGTAAACAATGTACAATTATTTCACTTTTAGGGACTAATTTCATTATTTCCCTGTTATAAATGTAAAGAAACAGGGCGCTCAGGTGGTCTAACACGCTAGCCCTTCACTAACGAGGTCTTGAGCGCTCAAGTTTAAATCTCAGCTCCAGGATGTAATTGGAACTAGCTATCAAATTCAAACTTTGTTTATATTCACAAAATACAATCAGGTTTGTCAGCCAAAGCTTAAAAGGTCATTTCATTGCCAGTTAAAAACAAATAAATAAAAGTTCAGGAGAATGAACGAAAACACAGACTTGTGTATTTTGTACAAATGGAAATGGGGTTTGTACAAAAATTCATTTCACTTTTGCACCTAAAATCAGACTAAATATTCAGATTTTCAAAATCACTGTCTTTATTATACTATATAAAATGTCTTTGTATCAAATAGGTATTGTTTCTTTTTCTAGACAAGAGCTGCTGATGTCGATGTCACGGCAGGAGTTCATTTTGAGAGGAAAGTTCTCATCAGACCACAGGCTTGATTAGGGACAAAACCCAGCAGGTTTAAAATAACATCACCTCCATGTACTCCTCCGTCTACAGTTGCAAATGCAGCCTTTATAGATCTTTCAGATCCATATTATTGTTTGTTTGTTGATTAGGATTTTAATGTCATGTTTTACACTTTGGTTACATTCATGACAGGAACGGTAGTTACTCGTCATTACACAAGGTTCATCAGTTCACAAGGTTATATTAAACACAGTCATGGACGATTTAGTATTCACCTCACTTGCATGTCTTTGGACTGTGGGAGGAAACCGGGGCACCCAGAGTAAACCCACGCAGACACGAGGAGACCGCCCCACCTGGGGATCGAACCCAGTACCTTCTTGCTGTGAGACGACAGTGCTACCCACTTAGCCACCGTGCCTGCATATTTTAGTTGTTTTAATATTGTGTGTAAATGCCTAATAATGAGTTATCCATTATCAATTATTAATATTTATAAAAACAATGATAACTGTAACTTAAAAAAACATTAATTTAGGACAATTCTGTGTCGTTTGAGCTAAAAGCTATTTATTGAGAACATCAGTATTTGTGATCTATAGGAGAATCAGAAAAAGACCAGACCAAAGTACTGTAGATGTAGGTACATATGTGCCTTTACAGGCATAATCCTGTAATAAATCCTTTATTATGGTAAAATAACCCTTTACTAGATATGTAATTTATATTCATGGCAACTATATATTTATTATAATCCAGATGACCTCAACTAAAATAATCAATGTGGTGGAATAAATATTAAAAAACAATCATGGTTTGTTAGCACAAAGGGATGTTGAGAAATGTAAAAATGCTTTTAATGTTGTGCCCTTAAACAGTTCATTACTGGACCTATACATTTTTCTCCTGAACATTCATTTAGGCGTCTACACAGACATGAATGACTATGTCTGAAAGGCCGGGATGGCTGATAGCCCTGTGAGGCTCAGTGTTTCTGCTCTGCATCCAGTGTTTCTCTGTGGGACTGGGCTTGCTGTGACCCTGGCGAGGAAAAAGTGGTGGATGGAAATAAAATGTCCAGTCACATCACAAGGGTTGTTGCCACATGTTAATTATGGCGTTTTTCTTTATCTTTAAAGAGTGATGTAAAAAAAAAAAAAAAAGACCAAAGATAATCTCATGCATATCTCAGTAGCATCACAGTCCTTGGTATTCTGTCACAGCTGTCTAAAGTCAGAGTGTGCCTCTTAAAAACCACCCATGCATCAGCAATTATCTGGTAGCCTTGCTGCTTTCTTTTAAAGTGCTGTTAAGGTCAAGGGCAGCTTGTCTTTAAAAGCCTTGTATCCAAAGAAAACACTGTCATTTCCAATTTCCAGCCTGACAGCCACTCTCACACCAGACCCAGAGATTCCAACACACCTATACCTGTGCACACTCAAAAACATTTCACACTGTATGAACCTAGTTCTGAAAGGTCAGACCTGTTTTCTCACCCACAGTTCTGATCTGTCACGGATATAACATTAAGCATCATTCATTCTAACACCCTGTGTGTTCTCTTTACTTTACCTCACACCCCTCTACTTTCCTTTTTACAGAAGCTATTCCCAACCGTGCCACAACAGTTGTCTACAAAAAAATCAAAACGGCTTCTAATACTGGGCCATAAAGCAGTAGATGTAATTTTATACACCGTCACAGATCTTCTCAAAATGATAATGTTTGTAGAAAAGGTAACTTGGGTTACAATTTTCTGCTCTGTCAGATCTTTAAATACCGAACCCTAATTTGCTAATTAGAAGGTAATTGAATGAAATTAAATCTCATTTGCTATCCTTCATCTCACTCCCCCCCGAAATATGCATTAGTGAAATAGCAATAGCACAGGTGATCATGCAGATGATCTAGGTATAAAACACTATAAACAGTAGAACCAAACCTCTACTAATTTGACATTTGAACTTTGGTTTAAGAAAATATGTGTTTATACTAGGGCTGTCGTTAATTAACGCGATTAACACGTTAAAATTTTAATCACGAATAAAAAAAATGAATCAAGAATAAAATTTTTAACCAAACGATTTTTATTGGGCTATGCCTGTGCCACTTTAAACATGCGTCACTGTGGTAATTTGTGCTGCTTTAACATAGCGACATTCTGTTTATACTGTATCGTGATAATACAGGTAACTTTTTCCAGTTTGCGATCGTGAGTTACAAATTACTCTAGCTGCTGCTACATATTGCGAAAGTTACAAATTACTCTACATATTGCGAAATGTAGGGGTGTTAAGAATAATAATTTTTGTTTTCAAAAAGCGAGAGAAATCACCAGACAAAATTACAGTTATTAATTGATGCTTCAATATCGTCTTTGGTCAAAGCACGCCCTTGTCAGGCGTCTGCACGTTACAGGCTAAATGAACTCAAAGCCCATGGACTGTACACATCGTGGGAACATTACAAACACTGTTGGTAAATGGATTGCAGTGGACTGTAAACTCTTTAACATAGTTACTGACCTGGGTCTACATGACGTTAGAAGTGTTGCATCCTGTTCCTCACTTTTGCCAGATAATGTGAACAGTCTTGTCATTTTAAATAACTGGCTGAAAGATGGGTAGCTGTTAACAACTCTATGTAGGCATTGGCTGGCATTCTAAAGATAATTTAGATGTAATAATTTAATCATAGTTTTATTTAATTTTTTTATTGGTAAACATTTTCCTGCAATAAAAATGTGCATAACAAATTTTGGTTAGTTATTTTTGCGGCTGATTAATCGCGAATAATTTGGTTGTTTAATCGCATTTAATCACAATTAAAAATTGTGTGACAGCCCTAGTTTATACATAAGAATACACACATATATGTATATATAAAAATAAAGGTACATACAGTGGTAAACTCTTAAAATAAAATATCTTAACACATACAAAGAATCATGCTATGCCCTTTGTGCTGGTTCGCCACTCATGCTGGTGCCCTGACCAGACAACAGGAGTCGCAGTTGTTGTAGCAATCGATTGCAATTGACATGATTTTTCCATACGGTCTTTCTTCACTTAGACACTGCTATTTGTGTCTGTTGAGTGGTTGACCAGGCTGGTGTGTTAGAATGTAAAGCCACCCAAGCATCTAGCTTGTCTAGACACCAATCAGAATACCCTGAATTCTTTGTACCATGCATTCCAAAAAGTGTTGGACAAAGTTCTTTTGAGATTTTGGTTTATGCCGACATGGTGTTATAATGTGAATGCTGTAAATTTACCAGCTGCACAGTCTCCGTTTTTTGGTATGGTGTTTTAACCTGCTTGGTTAAAGATGTTAAGGTCATGTTTTTCATTTTAATCTGACTAGTAAACCTGTGCCCTCTGGTTTAATTCAAGCCTTAGGTTTTCTGATGACAATGAAAAAGAACATGAGTTTTTGATTTCTTGGTCAAAACAGAAAATTAAAAATGATAACAGTGGGTTTGGCCTTGACATTCAATAGTCAAATTTTCTGTACTCACAAAGTCTTGCCGGATGTCGGTAAAGTCCTTGCCGTATTTTTCCAGTGCCTCCTCGAACAGGTTGGCCTCTGAAGAACTCCACTCCTCCATCTCGTCTCTGCAGAGCACTGGACCACCTTGTGGCACCAGAGTACTCAGCGCACTCGAAAGGTCATAACCATGCCGGTGCAATGTGTCCATGGCGTGAAACTGTACAAAGACAAAAGTGATGAAATATAAAGGAAAAAAAGAGACTTAAGCCTTAAAAGTGAATGTAATGCTAGCGAGGCTGGTACCAGTGTGATGTCCCGTGATGCTGCTGCTGCGCTCATGTGTAAGCTGGGCTGCCTGACGGAGCTACTGCAGTCAAGAGCTCGAGCAAAGGTCCCCACCGCCCTGCAATAGCAGTAATAATACAATTATATTTCCTGCAATTTTCAGAAATGAATATCTAATCACAATAATTTATAATAACCAATAATACTGATCTAATACTGATACATATCAATAAAATTTATATATAAACTGACTGATATGGATAAAAACGTTAACTTTGCTTGATAATAAAATTGTAATTTTTTTAATGGGTTTTAAGCTCATTTGCTTTTTAAATCGACAAAACAAAATTACTTTTATCTTGAAAACCAGTCAATGTTGACATAGAGGAAGGCTTTGGCAGTATATTTAATGATTATATTATGTCAAGTGGCTTAGTGTGGCAGTGAGACAAATGGTTAAGAGCAGGCTTCACAGTTCATACGTACCGAGCCACCACCAGAAACTGGTCGATCTGTTTGTTGGTCAGTGGACATTCCGGGTCCCACATCTTCACCTCTAGTTTAGACTGATCCCGGTCATCGGCTTCACCTGATAGTAAGAGAAAAAATACACTCAGTGCTAAGAGCTTGAAATTATGTGGGTACTTCAAGAGACTTCATGCATAACCCCAAGCAGCTATTGCTGTTTTATCCAATACACTTAATGTCTGGTCAATTAAACATGAATACAATTTTAGTAAGAAGCCTAAACATCACGTTTCCTGTCAGTCACACAGCCAAACACTGTTACAGGCAATTTTCCATCTCCAATTCACTAACTTAACATGTCTTTGGTCTGTGGGAGGAAACCCACATAGACACAGGGAAAATCATAAGAAATGTAGATTTTAATCAATAAGTAAAGCTGTTGTCGGTATATTAAAATTGTCCCCAACAACATTAGTGTTGTTAATATAAGATGATAACCAGGATTTTATACTGAAGGCTGATGCAAAATATCCACATCATTTCTATTACAGATGTAATGTGTAGAGTTCAACATGCCGTCAGACTCCACATTAGTGCTCAACTGGCTTTCTGTAATGTTAGCTCAAAATAGTTTCAAAGTTGGAAAGTTAAAGAGCAACAGAAGAGTAATTTCAGACATAACTGACTGAAACTACTTAAACAGCAATGTGTTCCTTTTGTGATACACTTATCACAATCAGATTTGTATTTGCCATTTTATAATAGAAAGTATGCCACACTATAGCATTCCCTAATCTAATCAAAAGAACATCTTTCTACAGACACAACGTGAAAACCTAGTCTAAGACAGGATGACAATTATTACTTAATTTCAAGGCATATGTACAACCTATTTATAAAAAGATAAAAAATATTAAATAGAAAATAATTAACTATTATTAAAGACACATTATGTACCACATTAGAGCAGGGGTTAGTGATCGGCTTATCAGGATTAATATAGCTTTATGATGGCCTGTGTTCTCTATCTATGACATTTAAATGTACGTAAATCTACATACTAAAGTGGGGATGGCACAGTGGCTAGCAAGAAGATCCTGGGTTCGATTCCCAAGTGAAGCGGTCTGGGTCCTTTCTGTGTGGAGTTTGCACGTTCTCCCAGTGTCTGCGTGGATTTCCTCCGGAAGTTCCGGTTTCCTCCCACAGTTCAAAAACGTGCAAGTGAGGTGAACTGGAGATACAAAATTGTCCATGACTGTGTTTGATATTAAACTTGAACTGATGAATCTTGTGTAACCAGTAATTACCTGTCCTGTCATGAATGTAATCAAAGTGAGTAAAACATGATGTTAAAATCCTAATAAAATAAACTGGATAATAACAAAGTAAAGAAAAATTTACATTTACCAAAACAATATTAGAGTAAGTGAGATAAGTGAGTACAGAAATTCCAAGACCTGTTAGGGTTTAATCTAAAATGTCTAAAACACGGGTCAAATGTATTTTAACCTTTCATTCTACAGCACTACACACCAAAGACAGGGTGCATGTTGTTTGTGCTCATAGTGTAATTTGAGACATAGAATCATACATTACTAGGGTTTTTAATCTAGTAAGCTTCTTTTTAATTTTCCTCTAGTCAACTACACCAGTATGCTCCTGTTTCTTTGCTCCAATGTATTTTTTTTTGAGTAGGAGCACTGGGAGGAGCACTTGTCAGTGTGCACCAGAAAGGGCATCGGGCATAAAAATTGTGACGAATCAGATATGCGTACCAGAATGATTCTCTGTGATGACCCCTGTCTGTGTGTGTGTGTGTGTGTGTGTGTGTGTGTGTGTGTTTGGTGGTTGGAGAAGGACTGACAACTTCTTAAATGTGTTTAAAATCCTGTCTGTTACATTCCTAGACCATTTCTACCCTAAATACAGCAGAAGCCAAAAGAGAAAATGTTCTCCTAAAAAATTTTATAAAAAAATGTATACAATTTGAAAAAGAAAATATATAAATATAACAGCAAATGAGCCAGAGTTATGAAGATACACTCCCAGCTTTTCTGCACTTGTACACTGTTACAAAGACATCACCAAATAAAAAAAAAATGAATGCAACATTACAAACAGCAAACCAAAGCGGTGTAATGCACTAACCAGCTTTCTGTTACAGTAGTACACTGTGATTTTATATTGTTCAGCTAGTAATTTTGGTTTTGGCTCTAATCCGATTTCTTTTAATTCTCCTGAAGCACAAAAGTACACCCGGATGTGCTGAGCCTATTAAAGACATGTATTCACATTACACATAGGCAGACAGCAAGTACAACCACAGTTTCGCATGCTTGGCATGGTCGGGATGTGCCGACAACCCATGACCACAGACCTCACACCTACATTCATGATATATTTTAACATAAAGGTCCAAAATATATAAATTCTACATGTTAGCACTTATTAAATGGTGTATTGGCATATTTCATTTTATATTGTATATAATTAAAAAAAAACATATTTCCATTAAAACATTATAATACACAAAATGCATTTTGCATCTTGCTTTTCCACTAGAACTTCCCTTACCCTGGGCAAGGGATGTGTGCAGTTCCAGTTGCCTAACAATTCCTGTAAGAGCTTAAATAATTATCTTTGCATTTAATGGGGTGGTGATCACTTTTCATAAATTCTGTACTCATTATGGAATACTTATTCATGAACTGGTTTTCCTTGACACAAATGACAAGCTGATTTTTTTGGACATGTTACTCATAGAGCTCCACCTAAACACAAGACAGAGCAAACTTATTCTTCTGCCATAGCTGTTGCAAGTAATCAAACCAAGTGTGGCAATACCCGTGTGTTTTCACACTTGGTCTAAATGCTAGAGTCTGTTTGGCACAAAGAGTGTGATCATTTCAAATCTGTTTTACACATCAAATACCGTTTCTAAACCCTGCTCAATTAAGCAGGTCTAAGGTTATGTCTGCTGTGAGCAAAATCTTTGCAAAACAGGTCAGCGTGTATTCTTTATTACTCTCTATGTTTATTTTTTATTACTATTCTATTTTCTCTTCTTTGAAAATGTCAAAAATTCTATCTATCTATCCAGCCATCCATTCACAGACCCCTACCCTGACCAAGGAGAACCGTACGTGTGTATTGGCCAATAAACTCATTTAACCTGCCAGAGGCAAATTCACACACTGATCACCATTACTCCCAAACTCTGTGCATGTGCATACTTAGCAGGTTTGTTACTAACTGGGAGCTGCTGGACGATAACTGAGCAGAGATTTAAACTTAATAGCTCAAACTCTCTCAAAAAACTTAATAGCGCCACCGTCTTTATGTTTATTATAACTGAACACATTAACTAACTGCATGTGTGTCGCTAACCTTCTTGAAGCATTTCAGGGACATCAGCCTGAAAGCGAGGACCCACCCGGATCTCCCCCTTGTCTGCCAGCAAGGTCTTCTGTGTTGGGTCATAAACCAAAGAGTAGAAAAATGCATCCTAACAAAGAAAGCAAGAAAACAAGAAACAAAAAAGACAAAAAAGGTAAAGCAGCTGATTTATTTATTCAGTTCTCATTAGGTCTAGGAGAAATGCATTATAAACCATTACTTATTGAGGCTGAAATTCAACATTTCCAAATAAATATTTATATAATATTAACATAATATTAATACAATAATTATATAATATTACACATATTTAAATAAATAAATATTTAGTAATATTTAGCAAAAGCTCTACCTCTTTGTCTAAATAGGAGAGAACTGATTCTGTTTCATTCAGGAGGGCAACACTGCACTTCCCCCTAAAAAAAACAAGCAGAGACGCAGCAGTGTTCAGAATTAGGTGTACGTGTGTCAAGCCCTGCACACAGACCCCAGCACAGTAGGGGAGGAGGAAGTGACATGAGGTGCAAGGGAAAAAGTGTGAAAAAAAAGGAAGTGAGAAAAGACAAGAGCAATGGGAGGTGATATGGGAAAAGGTGAGAAGGAAGGAAATTAACACTGGTAGGAGGATGGTTGAAAATATCACAAAAGACATCGTATGCTTTCGTCAGATAGCACAAGCGCAAACACATGAGGTCTCATTTCTCTCCATCCGACTAAACAAAAATCCATAGCCATAAACCTTCAACAGAACAAAGGATGGAACATCCCTGAAGAAGAACATAGCATTTGCTGCATCAGCATCAGTTTTGCTTTTCAAACACACTGCAACCCATGGGTACAATAACAACGCTGAGGCAAATGCGTATGTCTATGTTAATTTAGCAAAGGTGAAGAGGTTTGAGGAGTGTTATTCTTTATAGTTCTACATAGTTGTCCCTTTTAAATAAATTTTCACCACACATGGTAAATTCGGCTGCAACAAATACTCAAAACATAAGTTCATACTTTTAAGCTATTACTTTCACCCTGGCCCTAAACGCCAGTTTCAAACAATTCTTGCACATTACACCAGCTGCAACTGCAAATCTTTTCATCCATTACTTGATGTCATCCTATGGTTGTTGAGTGATATGATGTCATCCTATGGTTGTTGAGTGATATGATGTCATCCTATGGTTGTTCAGTGATATGATATTCTACGGTTGTTGAGTGATATGATGTCATCCTATGGTTGTTGAGTGATAAGATATTCTACAGTTGTTGAGTGATATGATGTCATCCTATGGTTGTTGAGTGATATGATATTCTATGGTTGTTGAGTGATATGATGTCATCCTATGGTTGTTGAGTGATATGATGTCATCCTATGGTTGTTGAGTGATATGATATTCTACAGTTGTTGAGTGATATGATGTCATCCTATGGATGTTGAGTGATATGATATTCTACGGTTGTTGAGTGATATGATGTCATCCTATGGTTGTTGAGTGATATGATGTTCTATAGTTGTTGAGTGATATGATGTCATCCTATGGTTGTTGAGTGATATGATATTCTACGGTTGTTGAGTGATATGATGTCATCCTATGGTTGTTGAGTGATATGATATTCTACGGTTGTTGAGTGATATGATATTCTACAGTTGTTGAGTGATATGATGTCATCCTATGGTTGTTGAGTGATATGATGTCATCCTATGGTTGTTGAGTGATATGATATTCTACGGTTGTTGAGTGATATGATATTCTACGGTTGTTGAGTGATGTGATGTCATCCTATGGTTGTTGAGTGATATGATATTCTACAGTTGTTGAGTGATATGATATTCTACAGTTGTTGAGTGATATGATGTCATCCTATGGTTGTTGAGTGATATGATGTCATCCTATGGTTGTTGAGTGATATGATGTTCTATAGTTGTTGAGTGATATGATGTCATCCTATGGTTGTTGAGTGATATGATATTCTACGGTTGTTGAGTGATATGATATTCTACAGTTGTTGAGTGATATGATGTCATCCTATGGTTGTTGAGTGATATGATATTCTATAGTTGTTGAGTGATATGATGTCATCCTATGGTTGTTGAGTGATATGATATTCTATAGTTGTTGAGTGATATGATGTCATCCTATGGTTGTTGAGTGATATGATATTCTATAGTTGTTGAGTGATATGATGTCATCCTATGGTTGTTGAGTGATATGATATTCTATAGTTGTTGAGTGATATGATGTCATCCTATGGTTGTTGAGTGATATGATGTCATCCTATGGATGTTGAGTGATATGATATTCTACAGTTGTTGAGTGATATGATGTCATCCTATGGTTGTTGAGTGATATGATGTCATCCTATGGTTGTTGAGTGATATGATGTTCTATAGTTGTTGAGTGATATGATGTCATCCTATGGTTGTTGAGTGATATGATATTCTACGGTTGTTGAGTGATATGATATTCTACAGTTGTTGAGTGATATGATGTCATCCTATGGTTGTTGAGTGATATGATATTCTATAGTTGTTGAGTGATATGATGTCATCCTATGGTTGTTGAGTGATATGATATTCTATAGTTGTTGAGTGATATGATGTCATCCTATGGTTGTTGAGTGATATGATGTCATCCTATGGATGTTGAGTGATATGATATTCTACAGTTGTTGAGTGATATGATGTCATCCTATGGTTGTTGAGTGATATGATGTCATCCTATGGTTGTTGAGTGATATGATATTCTATAGTTGTTGAGTGATATGATGTCATCCTATGGTTGTTGAGTGATATGATATTCTATAGTTGTTGAGTGATATGATGTCATCCTATGGTTGATATGATGTCATCCTATGGTTGTTGAGTGATATGATATTCTACAGTTGTTGAGTGATATGATGTCATCCTACAGTTGTTGAATGATATTAGAACGAGTTGGTGTCCTGTTAAGTAGAGAGTCGTTTTCACCCTCTGTTACATCTTCTGCTTGGTTCTTCTACTTTCCTACAGTTCAGGTGATCATTTTATCAGTACCTCATTAAGCAGACTGAGGTGCGACTGTGCTGGAATTCAACAGGCACTGGATTGGATCTGAGAAAATACTGACGTGGTCTCTAAAATATTCAGACCCTTTATTCAAGACCCCTTGTATGCAGTTACAGCTGTGCTCTGGGATACATCTCTACAAGCTTTAAACACCTGGATCCTCTCAAGCTTTATCAAACTGGATGGCAAGTGTATGTGAAATGCCACCGTTAGATCTCTCCATAGACATTCCAGTGGATTTAAGTCTGGCCCTTACACCCAGTTTTGTGTCTTTCTATACTATGCCCACTCAATTCATACACAAAAGGTGGCCTCCAATTGAGTTCCAGACGAATTTATTGGATAATTAGGGTAGAAAGGATGCAACTGACCACAGTTTGAATAGTCACAACAAAGGGTCCTTGATTCAGTATAACACCAATCACATGTACACATAAATCCCATAGTATTACTAACAAATCTATAGTCATTGTTGCCTTTCAAAGGGTTAGGAAATAGTCACAATTTTATTAGAACAGGCTGCAGCCCTAATATTCCCTGGTCTGGTCATAATAACTACAGCATAACAGCAATGATCAACCACGACTTCTAACTAAATAAATCAATAGAAGCAAAATGAATGTGAACCGTCCTTTCTTTGTAGAGAAACGAATCTGTGAGCACACAGCAGGTGTCAGCTAGCCCTACCCAGCTCACTCTCACGGCCGCTTGATTAAAAATTCAGTCCCAGCTTCACGCTGCCAATACATTTATATCCAGAGTCTCTGCAGTTGCCTTGCCCACAGGCCCAGAGGTGCTTCCTCTTTACAGAGTACGTGTTTACCTGATGTGTGTAGCTGGAAGAGATTCATACTGGCGTGACAGAAAGAGCTCTCTGTGTCGGAGTTGGTGCTTCTGTTTCTCACTGAGCTCTGGCTCTGTTGGGCTTTCCCTCTCTTCCTCCAAGTCTTCTGCTCACAGAAAAAAACACAATATTAGAGGAGGCCAAGTGCCACACACACAGACGTCACTTACAAAATGTGCAAAACCCTCTATCCAGATTTATAAAGATTTTGCAGCTTTTTTTTATTTCTGAATTAAAAAGACATTCTTCTAGTAATATTTCAAAATGAACTCAACAGACTTCAGTTGGCTTATTTAATTTTGGCAGAAGATTGCAGTTAGAATTTCAGAGTGTAATACATTCTCTGATTTTTTGTAACTTAAAATTAGTTAAGTTCTTTCATACTTGGATTGAATATTTGGGTCTATACCCAGGATCAATTCTAAATATATTTATGGGAGGACGTCATCACAGCAGAATTGAGTTCACCCAGTTTAAACACTGTCCACACCTTCTAAACCCTTTAATGTCATGTTTACTGTGTGCAGTAAATACTTGCAAAATGCAAGTATAACTCTTTTTGTATATTTAATCAGTGCATTGCATATTTCGCTATTGCTATTTAACCCTGCCTGCCACTAGTCAAACGTTTGGGTGAAGTATTTGAGTCACAGCAGCTCACACAAACACAAAAATGAGTAATACAGTATTCGCTTTGTAATCACTTGTGATTAATTCCCTTCTTGCTCCATATACATTAAAATTCATCTTGCTTTATCTGAGAGTTCACGCCTCCGATACTTTAAAATCAGAGTCTCCAATTTATTATTCGAATCAAGAATCAAGAAAAATCAATGGCTAAATTTATACAGTGTTGGAAGCAGATCGTAATTTCCCACAGGCTGCACCCAAGCCCCAAACCCTCATTTTTAGACTGACCAGTGATCGTTAGCCAGAAAAACACATGGGCTAGAAAACCATTGACTCATGACATATGCACATATGCAATGAGCTCCAAGTTAGGAACAAAGTGTGAAAACCTGCTTAGTATCTGAGAATGAGGTTCCTTAATACCTGAAGAGGGAAAGCTATAAAAAGGGATCAACACACTTTCAACTTGGAATTTTCATAATCACAAATGTCTTGATTGTTAAAGGGAACTGTGGAAGTCAAGACAAAATCTAAAAAAAAAACCAAGAAAACTTTTAGACAGAACTGCTCCTAAGTTTAGCCAAAGCTTGGCAAAGAAAACCCCCAAAAGACAGCAAATTAAGGTGTAGCTGACACAGGAGGGTAGGTGTACCATTTTACTGTGCAGTGTTGATAGCACATGCATGTTTGGCATAAAAGATGTATTAGATAGAACCTGGAAGTGTGTGTTAAGAATAAGAATATACCAAACATAGGGCTGGACGATATGGCTAAAATTTATATCACGATATAACTCCTAATTTCGGTCGATACGATATCATTCCGATATCGATATGAATAACACAAACGTCAGAAAAACTGCCACAGATATTCCTTTGCAATACTTGATCATTTGACTGCAAACTTGTGTGTACTGATGAGACTCATCTGAACCCCAGAACATGCTAGCGTGAATGCATGGAAAACTAATTTAAATTTTCTTTCAACAATATAATACAGACTGACCAACACTATTAAGCCAAATCAGCATTGAAAATTTACTTTACTTTTAACAGCCTTCCACAATGCTGGAGCTTTTTAAAACTGAATATTCTCTTTTAAATGGAAGTGAAAAAAAGCCCAATTTAGAGGAATACCGCCCAATCTGGCAACACTCAGGGCTCTAGACTAACTTTTTGCACTGGTTGCACTGGTGTGCCTAACTTTTTTTCTTAGGTGCACCAGCACAAAAGTTAGGTGCACCCAAATTTTCAACCGCATCGCATTTAACACCTGTTTTACAGGTTCACTTTTTTTAATACTGACTTTGATTGATATTGATTAACTAACAATCTGGTCACTAAAAGAACTAAAAGTTCTTTATTTGAAGCACAAATCTACACGAAAGGTAACTTACTGAAAAAGTGTTGGTGTTTAAAGTGCTTCACTGAGCTGAAATTTAAACTCAAGATAAATGAAATAAAAAGAAAATCTAAATTAAAAGTGCAAGTGTTTTAAGGGCTTCAAACTGCACATCTCATTTAATGATAAGAATATTACATATGGTTAATGCAGTAACCAGACGCATATTATTGACATAGGCTACATCAGGGGTTTTCAACCCTTTTGGACATGCACCCCCCTTCGTGTGCCAACCGTGATCTTGCGCGCGCGCCCCCCTCCCCCAACTTGCGCCACGCCCCCCTACCCTTCATAAACCACCGCACAGAAATCATTGAGAAAGCTTCTGACAAGCTAAAAGAACGTAATTAATGCTGTGCACATTATATACTGTGTGATATGATGTGGTAATAGTGACCCGGACAGAACAAACAACGTTTAACGTGAAATATAAACAGCACACGTGAAGTAAATCCAGCTAAACACAGATACATGTGGAGCTGTTAGACTGGATTTGATGGTTATTTCACACAGATGGATGTTTGTATCATGGAACTTTAATGATGTTTTATCTCTCGAGTCGAGCGCTGAGCAAATCGGTTATTTATGTCGAGAGTCACGGTGAAAGCGAAGCGCAAAACTCTTCTCACGTCAATAAACTAAAGAAAACAACAACTGAGACAAACACGTCACGTCTTCTAATCACCGATATTTGATTGATGTTTTCACATTAAAACAAACATCTATAACAGCAGCAGATGCTCACACATATTCTACATGCTCCGCCATGATATTTCGCTGTGTAACGCCCACCGGTGATAAACTTATCTGTAATAATGTTATCGTTATAATAGCATGCTGCAAAGGTTATGTACATTTTGCTTTAAAAATCAACTAAATATGGAACACACAATTATAAAATTACATTTAATACCTGTCAGTAAAGTAATTCTGATTAGCAAGTTAATTGTCTTCTCTGTTTATTGTATTCTATTTTTAATTACAAAAGGCAGCAATAATAATAATAATAATAATAAATACATACATATTTTTGTCTGCCAGGCAGAATTTGTTTTGTTTTTATTAGCTATAATTTTTTGCAAAAAATTATAGCTAATAAAAGCTTAGACTGTATACTGTCACAAGTGTAAGTCGCTTTGGATAAAAGCAGCTGCTAAATGCTGAAAATTTCGTACCCACGGTGCTCAAACAACCTCTCACTATTCAAATACAAGTTTATATAAATATGTTTTTAAACACATTTTTTTGGAGTTGTCATTTTCTGCAAACCTGTTAAGACTGTAACTAACTGGACTCTAGATGACTGGAAAACAGTAATACTGCCAAAAGACATGTTCTTTTGAGCCAATCATTGTTCGTGTAGGCACCCAGCCTGCTGGTAGCAGAGGTAAAATTTAAACTTGTGAGTCTGAGATGTCACCTCCAGTGTGATAGCGTGTTTTACCACTGCGCCACCTCAGTGCCAACTGTGATATTTTAACACAAGATCTGTCGACAACAAATACTGCTGCCAGACAAAGCTCTGTCCTCATTTATAACAAAAGTCTAAATGACTATAATTGATACAAAGTAAATCTTTGACAATGATCTATAAATATACAGTCCAACTGCTACTATGTGCTACTTCACGTTCAGAGTCAGTCATATCAAATCAAACAAAAAAACCTTATTCATCAAAGCAAGCTATTTCCACCTGTTTGCAATAAAACAAAAGTAACTACAGTACTAAAGTCTTCTGATGCTGAGTATGAATTGGCTCGTGTTTCTTAGGCTTTACAAGAAGAAGATAATGGAAGACACGGAAATAGTGTTGATAAAATTGCTTTAGGCTATAAATCAACATGACTAGTGGGAAAAGAAGTTATTAACACAAGCCAGTCATCCTTGGCCACTTCCACTACTGATTTAGACAAACAATCAATAGCTCCATTTATCAATGCTGAAAATAAATTCTACCAGAATGGCTAAAGTAAAGTTTATTTGCAGGAAGGATTCCTCTAAAAAAAATGAATTTACAGAATAATCCACTTGCTTCAAATGTGTTCCATCAGCCAAAATGTTTGGTCTCTAAAGTTTGCTTTTTAAAGTTTTGCACTGAAGCTAGAAAAGCTAAAAGAAAAAACACTGTATCCACAAGCTAGTAAGTCTTGTTGACTGCTTTCTTTCAAGGTATTTTACCGTATTTTATTGTATTTTTATCGTTTTTCGTTTTCATCTTTTTACACACCTTGTGGATCTATTTCTTTTATGTTACTTTTGATACTTTTATTTGTGCTTTTGATACTTTTTGTTCTTTCTACTGTACATCGCGTCTGCGGCCGGTGGTGAACGGTGGATGAGTTTTCCTGGGATCGGCACGATGTTGAACTATTCCGTTGACCAGCTGAGGAAGTTCAACAACTGCACTACTCCATCGTGTATTTCAGTCATCAAACAGCTTGGACTCCTTCGCCGGCCTCGTTATATTCACAGGGGCTCCCGGAGAAAGCTTGTTTATCTTCGAAACGGTAACGCTATTCCATCCTTCTGGTCAGCCGTGCGCACTGTCGCTCCGCAAACACGTCATCAGAGCGCTGCTGCCTTGCACACCAGTAGCGGTGTAGTCTCCATGACAACGCTGTCCACGGAGTGGGATGGGAAACGCGGAGTGGACTTAGCAAATCTCCGTTCTCTTCCTCGTTCCTCACAGCCAACTACACAACAATACCACTTGAAAATGGCATTGCTTAATGTTCGTTCACTCAACACAAAAAGTACTGTACTTAGTGAATTTATATCTGACAGTGAACTAGACTTTTTCTGTCTCACTGAAACTTGGCATAAACCCTTGGATTATTTTACGTTAAATCAGACCACGCCAATGGGATACTCGTATATTGATGAACCTCGTATGGAAGGGCGAGGTGGTGGTGTTGCTGCAGTCTATAGGGATGATATTAAAATAACCACTTTGTCTTTTCCTGCTGCTCTTTCTTTTGAACACCTGGCTTTCAAGTTGTCAGGGCCTACTCCTCTGGTCACTGCTGTAGTTTATCGTCCGCCAAAGCCAAACGCTTCCTTTCTCTCTGATTTTTCAGATTTTTTAACCCAGCTTAGTGCCCTCTCATCCTCTGTACTGCTTATGGGTGATTTTAACATCCATATTGATGACAACAACTGTAAATTTGCCAGGGAATTTTTGGAATTGTTACAGTGTTTTAATTTCACACAACATATACATTTTCCAACTCATAAAAAAGGTCATACTCTTGACCTTGTCTGCTCTACTGGTGTCCTAGTTCATCAGCCGTCCAGCCATGACCTTACTGTCTCTGATCATTTGACAATCATCATGGACATTGAGGTCACTAGGCCCATCACTAGAGCTAAACGTAAAATATCCTTCAGGAATCTTCAATATATCTCTCCCTCTGCTTTCTCAGATTCTCTTGTTAAAAAGATGTCTGTCTGTCCTGTACTGTCTAGTAATTCATCTGACCTTGTCGATTACTATAATGACATACTCGCCTCATGTCTTGATGAGCTGGCTCCTTTGAGAACCAAATTTGTTTCATTTAGTCATTCCGCACCATGGTACACAATTGAGCTTCACCAAATGAAATCCCGTAAACGCCAGCTTGAAAGACTTTATAAGAAAACCGGTCTAACAGTACATTATCAGATTTATTCTGATTATCTTCAACATTACAAAGACGCTCTTACGGCAGCCCGATCCACTTACTATTCCGAACTCATACATGCTGGATCAACAAATCCTAAGACTCTCTTTTCCACAATAAATAAACTTCTCAAACCAGTTGACAATACTACCAATTCCTTTACAGTTGACAAGTGTAACTCTTACCTCTCATTTTTTCAAACAAAAGTTGAGAATATCCACAATTTTCTGACAGTTTCCCCTGTCATCTCTGTTTCTCCGCCTATCTCATCTCAATTTATTACTCAGCCTCTGTCTCAGTTCTCACCTGTGTCTCTTTTGGACCTATCTGAGATCTTAACAGGGATGCGAAGCTCCACTTGTGTTTTGGATCCTGCTCCATCAAAACTTGTTAAGGGTTGTTTTCCAGTTATCTCATCACTTATCACAGAGATAATCAATTACTCTCTTAGTTCTGGCTCAGTCCCTCAATCACTCAAATTGGCTGCTGTTACTCCCATACTTAAAAAACCTGGACTTGACTCTAACATTATGAGTAACTTTCGGCCCATTTCCAATCTTCCATTTCTGTCGAAAATACTGGAACGTGTTGTTGCCTCACAGCTCAAAGATCACCTAAATTCCAATAATCTATTTGAATCATTTCAGTCTGGTTTCCGCCCCCAGCACAGCACTGAGTCAGCCCTCCTCAAAGTCACAAATGACCTTCTTCTTTCCTCAGACTCTGGACAAATTAATATTCTCGTCCTCCTTGATCTTACTGCAGCTTTTGACACCATTAATCACTCCATTCTTCTGTCCCGCCTTGAATCCTCTGTCAACATCACTGGTACTGCCCTTTTGTGGTTAAGGTCATATCTCATAAACAGACAACAGTTTGTTAATATCAACAATTGTAGTTCTGCCATTGCTCCACTGTCCCAAGGCGTTCCCCAAGGCTCAGTGTTAGGTCCCCTTTTGTTTATTCTTTATATGCTCCCCCTTGGTGACATCATACGTCGGCATGGTTTACATTTCCACTGCTATGCTGATGATATTCAGCTTTACATCTCCTCCAAATCCATTAATACTGAACTTCACTCCACTCTGACAAATTGCATCACTGAAATGAAATTGTGGATGAAAGCTAATTTCCTCAAATTAAACTGTGAAAAATCAGATATGATCATCGTAGGTCCTACAACCCTGGCAAAAACCACAAAAAATTTTCAAATTACCATTGATAATGACACTTTGTCTCCGTCTTCTAACATCCGAAATCTTGGTGTAATTTTTGATAGCAACCTCTCTTTTGACCGCCATGTAAATCACATCACCAAAACTGCTTTCTTTCATCTAAAAAACATAGCACGTCTACGTCCATCACTCTCCTTTTCTGCCGCCGAAACCTTGATTCATGCTTTTATTACATCCAGAATTGATTATTGCAATAGCATCCTTTATGGTACATCTAACAAAATACTAAAAAAACTTCAGTATATCCAGAATTCAGCTGCTCGCCTCCTTACTCATACTCGCTCCCGTGATCATATTACACCTGTTCTACAAAAACTTCATTGGCTTCCCGTTGCTCAACGCATTCAATTCAAAATTCTTCTATTCACTCACAAAGCTCTCCATAATCAGGCCCCATCCTACCTCACCGACCTGCTCCATCAGCACATTCCCTCCCGTAGCCTTCGCTCTTCTGAGGCTAACCTACTGTCCATACCCTCTAGGACCAAGCACCGGACCTGGGGTGACAGGGCCTTTTCCATAGCTGCTCCATCTTTATGGAATGCTCTCCCCAAACACCTACGAGATTGTCCTGACCTGTCCAAATTCAAGTCACTTCTCAAAACTCATCTATTCAGAGTGGCATTTAACTTGTAACAACACAAAATAAATGCTTTTATTTTTGCTATTCTTTTTAATAGTTTTTATACTTAGATCACGACAGAAATGTGAAGTCCTAGATCCTAAAACTTGTAAAGTTTTCAGTTTCCTGATTGCATGTAAATCTGTCCTGTTTCTGTCTAATTTTAAGAAATTGTTCTATATTTGTTGTTCTCTCTCATAATTTAGCTAATTTTTAATGAACTGTCTTATGCTGCTCTCTTTGTTTTTATCTTAATTATTCTTGATGTTGATGTACTATTTTGATTTTGTACTATGATTTGTATGGTGTATGTACGTATTTGTTTTGATTATTTGTCTTATGTAAAGCGTCTTTGAGTATCTTGAAAAGCGCTATATAAATAAAATGTATTATTATTATTATTATTATATATTTTCTTATCAACAGTGACAACAACAGTGTTGCTAATATGCCAAAACCAAAAAAAGCACTAAGCTGATTAAGCAGATGCCACTAAAGTTTGGAAACCCGGGTTTAGGCCAAGCTAGTATGTAGCTAAGATTTCTCAGCTGATCTCCAACGACGCAGGGGGGAATATTATTAATTATTTATTTATTAGGATTTTAACGTCAGGTTTTACACACCTTGGTTACATTCATGACAAGACAAGTAGCAACTGGTTACACAAGATTTATCAGTTCGAGTTTAACGTCAAACACAGTCATGGGCAATTTTGTATCTCCAATTAACCTCACTTGTATGTCTTTGGACTGTGGGAGGAAACCCACACAGACACAAAGAGAACTACACACAGAAAAGACCCAGCCCGCTCCACCTGGGAATCAAACCCATGACCTTCTTGCTGTGAGACGACTGTGCCAGGGAGGAATATAACCCACTGAAATCATGGCTGCACGAAGCTAGAAACAAATTTTAAATCCAATATCCAGCCTGACTTGTTCTGAACCATAGTAGAACATTTTACAAGTTCTGCTGATTAGGTGACTTCTTTCTTTTAGAATGTGATTTACCCTGCATTACCTAACAACACATCATCATCCATTATTGTCTCTTAGTAACTGACTTATCTCACTGCTGTGATTTCCCATGACAAAGAGTTGCCTGTTTGCATTAAGATTCTTTATGGCTATTATTTTCTATTAGATTTTTATTGTGTAGTCAACTTGCCCTTTTTTACTTATATTTTCACAGAACTCACCAGAACAACAGTTCAGTGATGATGGACAGCGAGACTGATTGTTTGAATGTTGTTAACTGTATTGGAAGTATTATGTGTTCTTTAACCCCCTTTATTACCCTTTAATTACTTTATTCAGACTTTACAATATCAGTGGCAATATTTTTAAGAACAATTTGGCTAATTAATAATTCATGCTTTCCCTGACTGTTCTTAATGGCAGCTTAATTTTATAAGCTAGAACATCAAGTGATTCATGCACAAAATGTTTTCCTTCATTTGCAAAGTTTACAAGCTCATGTTGTTTTTCTACAAGAAAGTTATTCAAAAACTTTAGATCCCAGACTACTCCCTAGTAGTCTCCCTAATAATTGAAAGTAGGGGAGGGGGCATGGCTATTATAATTAAAAAAATAAAATCTAATTCTGACTCTTCAGGCAGATACATTATTGTTTCTGGTGTATTGTATAAAACACCTGTTATTTTATGTCTATGCACCTAAATGAGACAACCCTAATTTTATTAGTTTCAATTAATTTTTTTACATTCATCTATAAAGTAATACTCATATTTCTTTCCTGTTCATCAATCCTATTTTTTTATCATCAAATTCTTGTTACCTCATATAATAATTTTGGACCATGCTGCACTTTTCATGTCCCTTTTGTTCCCTGATAAACCACCTTCCTTACGATTTAAAAAAAAAAATTTTTCAGTCACTTGCCAGTCAGATTGTTATTTTCCTGGAAATGAATTCTATCCCTGGAATGCTCCCTCAATTATATTGGACTCTTTTAAGGCTTATAAGAAGGGACAGATTATATCTGTCTTCTTTCCAAAGTCAACCGTGCAGATCCAGACAATTTGGATTACTACATCTTAATGGAAGTTTATGCTGTAGCCCCTAATCCTAAGACTTATAAACGGAAAGTTTCCTTTCCTGATTTTCACAAAACCAGCATTATTAAAATGCAGATTATTATTGAATATGAATAAATGTTCCCAATTAAAACAAAAGTCAAACCAAAAGGTTTTATCTTAGATTCGCTTACCTAATGAGGGTACAACTTTGGATTCCATAAAGATTAACAATAGCTTTAAAGCTTATTTATGACCTTTCATCAATCAACCAGAAACAGCAGATCCCTCTATAAATATCTTTACTCAGGGATTTACCTGTACCTAATATCAGTTACTCATCCAAGGTTGAGCTGAATTTACCTTGCCACTACACATTTCCAGAGTTTCCTCACTGTCCTTCTAAAACACTACTATGACACTGTGTGTCAATGTGGTTGGTTTACTCTATATGGAAAAGGCTCGTACTTAAGTCTGATAAGTTAGCTTTACTTCACAACTGGGGCACCTTTCTTCATTTTTTTCTTCCTAAATGAAATGTTTAAGCATTTATCTTTTATCTTTATTAGGTTATTTTCTATGACTATTTCTTTTCAGTTCATACACTATATTGCCAAAAGTATTCGCTCATCTGCCTTATCTTATCATCTGTCGCTCATCTGTCCCATTCTTAATCCATAGCGTTTAATATGATGTGGGCCCACCCTTTGCAGCTATAACAGCTTCAACTCTTCTGGAAAGGCTTTCCACAAGGTTTGGGAGTGTGTTTATGGGCATTTTTGACCATTCTTCCAGAAGCGCATTTGCTCAATAATCCAGGTACACAAATCCACAAAGTTGAATCAGTTCATCTGGACACAAGTTTGTTGTAGAGATACGTTTCGTCACTCAATCCGAATGACTTCTTCAGTCACTGAAGAAGTCATTCGGATTGAGTGACGAAACGTATCTCTACAACAAACTTGTGTCCAGATGAACTGATTCAACTTTGTGGATCCATGGAGCTGTTTACAATGAAACGGAGTGAGCAAAACGAATGAATCTTTATCAGAAATAAGAGCACAGCTCCCTGAATCGATTCCAATTAATAATTTGTTTGAAAAGAGTCGTTTCTGACTTGTTTTGCACGTGCTACACAGCGCTTTTGTGCTCTGTTTTAAACATTCTCAAATGGTAACCTGTGTATCCTAGGCATACTCGAGATAACAAATATGGTCATTTTCGTTATTGTGTGTAAAGTAATATCAAATATATCGATATTTGTAATGTACCACCCAGCCCTAGCTCAAACTGCATATCCTGTTAATACTGGTCATTAGGTCTCACAACACACAGTGCATCAAACTCTTCTGCGGATGGGGCAGAGTACTCGGAGGCCAGTCAAAGCAACCATATTAACTCACATCCGCCACTGAAAACACCTACAATGGGCACGCAGGCAATGGAACTGGATATCGGAACAATGGATGAAGGACAACTGGTCCGACAAATCCACTTTTCTCCAAGCAGCCAGGCATAGTTGCATTGGCTAACCTTGGAAGAGATACAATCAGGATGCAATGTAAGACGATCTACCTCGCAACATACAGAAGTTCAAGGACCTGCTGGTAATGCCCCGGTACCAGATATCACAGCATTTCCTCAGATGTTTTCCTCAGATGTCAGCTGTCAGCAGAAGTCAGCTGATATGACAGCATATTAGGTGGGTGGTCCTAATTTTTTACTTATCTTTTGATATTGGATTATCTTAACGCATACATGTGTAAGGTTAAAGTTTTGTTGAAATACTGTATTACTCTTAATACTACATTACTGTCATTATATTGCTTGGTGATAAAATCTATATCCTAAATTAATACTCATTTAAGCTCAAAGCAAAAAGCAAAAAATGAAAACGTTATGGTACTGGCACTCTATTCTGCCAGTACTAATAAGGTATCTGTGCAACCCAAAACTAAAAGACTAGTTTTGAGCCATGGCAATTGCAAACACACACACACAAACCCAAGCATAGTGTCACACAATATATAAGAACTGTCAGCAGACTGGGTTAAACTGAATTGCTTAGTGGCTTAAAACACTGTTATATTAAGCTATCAAACCATTCAAATTCTAACCGGCTAAAGCTGACCAAGTAAATTGTACGTGCTGTTTATCATTTATGATGCCAAGTGATGTAAAGTGCTCCGCCACTGGAGTCAAGAGCAGTAAAAATGTGATCTCTGGAGGGATGAATCAAATTCCACTATATATTTAGTGTCCTTTAGCACAACTACAGTCGGCTATCATAGTGTTTTCAGACAGACAATGGTCTGTGGCTGTTTTGATGGTTTGTTATAAGTGCTTTGTTTTAGTAATGAGATACTAATATTGTCAGATACCAATGCTGAAGCAACAGTTTGAGAAAAGTCTGACTTCATTACCTGACATAAATGACCAAATGACCAAAAATGCTCTAGTGGCTAAACTTAATAGTCATTTGTCGAAAAAAAAATGAAGTACTTTGTGTTATATGGTTTCTGAATAAGGGTGTACACTTTTATGCAAACTGAAGCTATATTATATAAAATGACATATTTATACTGAGACATTGCCTGATCATTCACTATAACATCCTTATTACTGATCATTCACTATAACATCCTTATTATCTCTATCACAATGCATAATCATTCTCTATAACATCCTCACATCACTCACTTGCATGCTTATCTGCCAGCTGAATAAGGCTCTGAGAGATGTCCCTTCTTCTGTAGAAACATACCACCTTCGCCTCCACATTGCCACTCGCCGTCTGAAAACAGTAAGACAAGGGTAGTTAATATTAACTATTAACTAAATATAACTATTTTGAACCAATATTAGATGATGATGATAGCTGGGATTTATTGCCACGTCAGCACGATTACGGCTATATACGTGGCATGTCAAGTTTCTATTTCATATAAGGTTGATAAAGTTTTTAGAAGGTGGGGTGTGGCTTGGTACTCCCATCATTTATTTTATTACATAAAGTGTACTAGTTTGACATGAGTTAAGTAATTATGTATTTTCCCTGGTGAGGTCTTTTCGAAGAGATCTTTGATGTTGTCTGCACGGAAGTGTTGCTGTCTTTGTCGCTGCAGGCTAGGGCATTCAATCAGTATATGTTTAATTGTCAGGGTCACATTGCAGTTCTGGCAGGTAGGGGGTTCATCTCCTGTAAGTAGATGTTTGTGTGTCAATTGGGAGTGTCCTATGCGCAACCTTGTGTGGATGACTTGGTGGTGTCGGTTCTCCATTTGTAACCTATCGGTTTTATGTTAGATTTGATTTCTTGGAGTTTGTTGTTGGTTTGGTTGTCCCATTTCTCTTTCCATTTTGCGTTTATGAAGGCTTTTATTATTGGGATGGTATCTGTGGCTGGGATGGGGAGAAAGGTTATGTCCTTACTTCTGGCCAATCTGGCGATGTTATCCACTCTTTCGTTTCCCTGTATTCCACAGTGTCCTGGTATCCAACAGTATTTTATATTGTATTGTTTATCTTTCAGTTCCTTGTCTTTGATAAAAATTTTGGTTATTATTGAGTTGTTTGTGTCCATGGAGTCCAGTGCCTGTAGGCAGGGCTCTAGAGTGCGACCAATCAGGTCGCACATACGACCTAATTTCTCAATGGTGTGACTGAAAAAAATCTGAGGTCGCACCGGTGCGACCAGCCGTTCGAGGGGAAAAAAAGTCTCTGTGACTCTGAAAATCTCCGGTGCAACAACAGACACACATTAGATCCATATCTAATCATATGTAATCATATCTAATCATATCTACAGGGGTTGGACAAAATAACTGAAACACCTGTCATTTTAGTGTGGGAGGTTTCATGGCTAAATTGGACCAGTCTGGTGGCCAATCTTCATTAATTGCACATTGCACCAGTAAGAGCAGAGTGTGAAGGTTCAATTAGCAGGGTAAGAGCACAGTTTTGCTCAAAATATTGCAATGCACACAACATTATGGGTGACATACCAGAGTTCAAAAGAGGACAAATTGTTGGTGCACGTCTTGCTGGCGCATCTGTGACCAAGACAGCAAGTCTTTGTGATGTATCAAGAGCCACGGTATCCAGGGTAATGTCAGCATACCACCAAGAAGGACAAACCACATCCAACAGGATTAACTGTGGACGCAAGAGGAAGCTGTCTGAAAGGGATGTTCGGGTGCGAACCCGGATTGTATCCAAAAAACATAAAACCACGGCTGCCCAAATCACGGCAGAATTAAATGTGCACCTCAACTCTCCTGTTTCCACCAGAACTGTCCGTCGGGAGCTCCACAGGGTCAATATACACGGCCGGGCTGCTATAGCCAAACCTTTGGTCACTCGTGCCAATGCCAAACGTCGGTTTCAATGGTGCAAGGAGCGCAAATCTTGGGCTGTGGACAATGTGAAACATGAATTGTTCTCTGATGAGTCCACCTTTACTGTTTTCCCCACATCCGGGAGAGTTACGGTGTGGAGAAGCACCAAAGAAGCGTACCACCCAGACTGTTGCATGCCCAGAGTGAAGCATGGGGGTGGATCAGTGATGGTTTGGGCTGCCATATCATGGCATTCCCTTGGCCCAATACTTGTGCTAGATGGGCGCGTCACTGCCAAGGACTACCGAACCATTCTGGAGGACCATGTGCATCCAATGGCGGTGCCGTGTATCAGGATGACAATGCACCAATACACACAGCAAGACTGGTGAAAGATTGGTTTGATGAACATGAAAGTGAAGTTGAACATCTCCCATGGCCTGCACAGTCACCAGATCTAAATATTATTGAGCCACTTTGGGGTGTTTTGGAGAAACGTTTTCCTCCACCAGCATCACGTAGTGACCTGGCCACTATCCTGCAAGAAGAATGGCTTAAAATCCCTCTGACCACTGTGCAGGACTTGTATATGTCATTTCCAAGACGAATTGACGCTGTATTGGCCGCAAAAGGAGGCCCTACACCATACTAATAAATTATTGTGGTCTAAAACCAGGTGTTTCAGTTATTTTGTCCAACCCCTGTATATGTCTAACCAATCAGAGATAGTGAAGGGCGGGACCAGCGTCTTCAACAGTGGGCGTTACACAGCGAAAGTTAAGAGTAGTAATAATATCATGGCGGAGTGTGTAGGATATGTGTGAGCATCTGTGCTGCTGTTACAGATGTTGGTTTTTATGTGAAAACATCAATCAAATATCGGTGATTAGAAGACGTGACGTGTTTGTCTCAGTTGTTGTTTTCTTTAGTTTATTGACGTGAGAAGAGTTTTGCGCTTCGCTTTCACCGTGACTCTCGACATAAATAACCGATTTGCTCAGCGCTCGACTCGAGAGATAAAACATCATTAAAGTTCCATGATACAAACATCCATCTGTGTGAAATAACCATCAAATCCAGTCTAACAGCTCCACATGTATCTGTGTTTAGCTGGATTTACTTCACGTGTGCTGTTTATATTTCACGTTAAACGTTGTTTGTTCTGTCCGGGTCACTTTTACCACGTCATATCACACAGTTCATCTTTTTTAAGGCACTTTAAAAATATCAGCAGCAAACTGACTCAAAATGTAATAATGTCATGTAGCCTATGTCAATAATATGCGTCTCGTTACTGCATTAACCATATGTAATATTCTTATCATTAAATGAGATTTGAAGCCCTTAAAACACTTGCACTGTTCATTTAGATTTTCTTTTTATTTCATTTATCTTGAGTTTAAATTTCAGCTCAGTGAAGCACTTTAATCACCAACACTTTTTCAGTAAGTTACCTTTCTTGTAGAATTGTGCTTCAAATAAAGAACTTTATGTTGACCAGATTGTTAGTTAATCATTTACAAGGCAATATTGCCTACATGGACAGCGAAAAAAATAAAAAAAGTGAACCTGTAAAACAGGTGTTAAATGCGATGCGGTCGAAAATTTGGGTGCACCTAACTTTTGTGCCGGTGCACCTAAGAAAAAAAGTTAGGCGCACCAGTGCAACCAGTGCAAAAAGTTAGTCTAGAGCCCTGGTAGGCAAGACTTTGAGGAACCAATATTAGAATTAAACTTAAAAACATGTTACATTAATGGCATCTTTGAGCCTTGCTTGAGTTTTTGTTTATGCCAAAACATGGCCGTCAAATAAACAAACAAAAACATGATAGATCAGCCGTTTGCTTTCAGAACACAACTTGTATTTAAATCATCTTTATTTTAATTCTGTAGGGGTTAATCACTGGACCGAAACCAGGACCTTCTTGCTGTGAGGCAACAGAGCTACCCACTTAGCCACCATGCCGTTTTGTAAAATGCAATAAAAAAAAGAATCTGTGATTTCTTAATGAATGTGCATGACCTTCAAATCCTCAGACAGCAATGTGAGAGAAACTGTCATGCTACAATAATAATTACAGCCACATGGGCTCAGGAGCACTTCAGGAAACTGTTGTCACTTAACATGTCCTCTCATGAAAGAGCCGTAAAAGAACAAACTCTTTTTAATAAACAAAAAAAAAAAAAACGTTAAGGTCTCTTAACAAAAGAACTGATGCCAGTTGGTTACATCTTTGCTTACAGTAAAAAATACATCTCTTAACCTAACTCTAGATTCTGCAGTGTATCTGTGCCTTTTGTGCAAAAATCAGAACACAGTACAGCAATACACAGTAAAAACTTTAGCCTCATATGATCTTTCAAAGCATTTTTAGTTTGACTTTACTTATGCTAATTCAATCCAGATAAAAATAATTAATTTTCAGACAGATTTGCCCAAACGATTCAGCGGTCTACACTGTCAGCTCATTCATCTGCTGGGCAAGTGAAGAATTAATTTTCTAGCAAAAAAAAAAAAAAAAAAAAAAAAAAAAAAGAATAGAAAACGAAGTGGGGGTATTATTAACCAATACACTGAAGCTGGCAAAAAACTGATTACATTTGTGAGCAATATAGTCTTAAACCTTTACACCAGAAAATGTAACTCTATATAACAATAATAAATAAAGAATGTAACAGTAATGAAAAAGTCATGTAAGCTTTCATAATACAATGTCATTGTTTAGCCCAGGTACTTGCTACTGCACACCCCAGATATATGGCATCTTTAAATACTTTTTAGAAAGTACAGAGCAATAATAACATAGCAAACCACATAGCATTATAATCACTTTACCTTATTCAGCTCCTCTATTCTTCGTATCAGATAAGGGTTGCTTGAGGAATTTTCAAAAAAGACATAATCTGCAAAAGAAACATAAAAATATTTTAATGTATTTGTCCAAAATTTAGAATCAAGTTATGTAGTAATGCATTGTTGTGATCTAACAGGAATGAAGAGTTGAAAAGTTGATGTTTGGAACTGTTCATAACTCCCTCCACCAAATAGACCCAAAGCATAATGTTGCCACAACCATGCTTCACTGTGGTTATGGTGTTCTTTTAGTGATGTGCAGTGTTGTTCAGGGCTTGGATATTTTTTCTACTAATGTAGTGAATCAAAATAAGTTACCTTAAAAACAAGCAAATTCCCAATTCCAGGCATTAAGAACTAAGTGTACAATAATGCTAGTAGATTCAGTTAGCAATTAGTTGATAACCAACATACTGATATTCTTTTGGTGATGTGCAGTGTTGTTCAGACTTGATGTATGTTTCTGCAAATTGTAGTTGGGCTTGGATATTTTTCTAGCAGTTATACAGGATATTATTCAGGATACTCTTTTACAATTATTTAACCCCTATTCCAAATTAGGTTATTTAACAAAATTTAAAACACATTTAGCTGTTTGCAACAAACCAATCAAACAAGAATATTTTAACAAAATATCAAACAGCCTAAAGTTTGATAAACCTAATTTGCAATTTACAATATATATACACAATATCTTATGCAGGAAAGGTGATGGAAAATAGTTGCTGCAACTTGCTACCAAACCAGATTTTGTAAATAATGTTTGGCAAAAGGGCAGGGCTCGATGACTGATACACACGTAATCAGAACAGACAAAAGCATCAGAACTGATGAGTTTTTAAACAAAGAAAGAAGACAAGCCAGCTGTTTGTTGCTCAAAACCCAGCTATTCATCCTGCCCTGCCTTCATAACTGCTTTTTGTTTGAGGTGGTGGTGTGGTCCCTAACATCAAAGGTCTGCATGCAAAAAGACTGAAACAAAAACAGATACAAACAAACACAGCCCGAAACGTTTCAAATAAGATATACCCAAAATTCTGATTTAAACTGGCTGTGGGAATATATACCCAATGATGGCACTGCAGGTGACAGGTTACTGCAGGGTGCTTCTCAGGTTGCACATTTCTTACACATGTATGAATTTTTCATATATGGATATTTAAAGATGACATTTCAGGATTACATGAAATTTGCTCTTTAAACTGGTACAAAAAAAAACTTAACAGGGCGCACTTCTTGCAGACCTAAAAATGAACAATAAAAATAACTAATAAAAGCAAAACAAAAAAAGGCACCAACAAAAACTAATTTTGTACAATTAACGGTAACCAAGGTCAGAGCTCTGATTAACAGCCTAACAAAATGATGCTGTAAAGGAGCAGGAAAATGAGCTTGCTGGTCATCCCATTCCAAAAAAAATGGCTACTAATATAGATATCCACCCTTTGCTAAAGCAGCCTCCACTTCTCTGAAAAAGCCTTTCCTTAAGATTTTGCAGAAGTGTGTAATTGGACATTTCTGCCTATTTAGTCAAAACATTTGTGAGGTCAAGCACTGATGATAAAATAGAAGGGCTGGCTCACAATTCATTCCAATGTTCAATGGGAATGTGGTCAAGACTGGTCAACCATGAAGTTCTTCCTCACCAAACTCATCACACCATGTCCTAATATTTACCTGCCCAAGTTTGAACACCTATTACTAGTTATGCTTGATCATAATCTTATTTAAATCCTATACAATTATCAGAGCTGATCAGCTAGTACTGATGCCTGAGATACTGATCTGATACTGATATCCTTACAGTAACTAAATCCACCTGTTGAAAACAAGGCAGGCCAGTTTTTGACATTTATGTCCTATGTTTACCTACACTTTCACACTTTCATTTCTTATTGCACAATATACCACTTAATACATTTTAAGTTATTACATGATAGTTTCTAAGGTACTTAATATTTTTCTACCCATCAACCATAGTCATGCAAAAGGTTAACTGGCTGAAATACATAATCGCTGGGTGTGTGACAGTGGCACCTACCCCACCGCATATATTTTATATCCAAAGTTCAGTTTGATAGTGTAGTGAATCAAACTAAGTTACCTTAAAACGAGCAAATTCCCAATTTCATGCATTAAAAACTGAGTGTACAATAATGCTAGTAGATTCAGTTCACAATTAGTTGACAACCAGCACACTGATATTCTGGCAAATGCAATTATGTATATTTAGTATGGATGTCTAATTTGAAAACTAGATTGATTTAAGCAGCTTATATTTTTATGCCATAAAGGGTGGTATTGTAGTATGGTGTAGTATTCGTGAGATGGTTTTCAAAGAGCATTATTATCCAAAAATGTTGAATTTAAATATTTTGCTAAATATAATAAACCAAAACTTCTATTTTGACAACTAGCCAAAGACAACACTGAAACACTTAAAGTATTGCAGAGATTTGCTTTACATCTGACAGTTTCAAACATTGATAATGCATGAACAAAGAGTAAATGTAGCTGTTAATAACAGCATTTCATTGCAGCACAGTGATGCCACAGGTAGTGTGGGGTTGCACAACACATGGGTCCTAACTGGCATGAATCTTGCTCTTTGCCACGGTTAATGACTGCTGCCCTATCCACTGTATATCCACTCCCTTGCACCCAGTGTTTTCGAGTGGCACCGGACCCACCGTGACCTAGTTGAAAAAGACTAATGAATAAACATATAACTACACTACTGACATTCTAACGATTTAAGTTCAGCATCCGTATTCTGAAGTAAATACCTGGCTAAAAGCACCCGATTCATATCGGCACATACATGCCAGTTTCATTCCGATGCGCAAAAATTCAAAAGCATCAGAATGTATCGATTTTATTGCGGTCATTTCCATGTTAGAACACTAACAATGTTTAAATCACAAAAATTTATGTAATTCTTTTCCTCGCATCTGATCAACACATTAAAGCTCAATTTGCTCTGCCACGATTTCTTATAAAGAATGTCGGGCTGCCCAGCACTGCCAGTCAGATCTAATGTAGCTGCAAAGTACATTCTCAATAAAGGAAATACTGAAATCACAATAACCCGCTGAATGAGTTTGAGAGCGGAAACACGTGGATATCATTGTCAACCACGGTTTCTGTGGTTTCATTTATTAAGCAAAATAGATGTTCAAATGGTTCAAAATAAAGATTAATGCAAAGGAAGCGAAAGCACGGTTGAGGCAAATGCTAGTTTTAGCATTTTAGCACGCCGAGAGAAAACCTGCAATTAATGAAAATATGCAGATTACCTACAGGAAACAATTTTGGCGTAAAACGTACAGACGAATTGTCATCTTTGAAGAAAAAAGATCTCACACACGACTGAGCTATTTCACCAGAAATGTAATTAAAATGGGTAATTTGTGTTAAATAGCTGGATTAGCTGCTGATGTGTTTACAGCTAAACTAGCTCTAGCTTTCCTGCGGCTAAGAGGCCTGACCCACATCCCGAAGATTTCCAAACCACATTGCAAATGGGTTTTAGGAATTTTAGCCAATATAGCTAATTAAAAATCAGAAATGTAATTAAAGTTAGCAATAATAAATGCAAACATGGGTATGTGTAATTAAGTTAAGGTTAATTAATACATTTAGGACTGACACATACCTCCGACCCGGTACATGTTGGCCGCCATTTCTGCCACCCGGAGTGCTAACAACAACAACAAACCATAAACTAAAATATAATAAATAAGCAAATAAAACCGCAAAACTATTACAGGATATTAAAAACACCGTATCTTCTAGTTAACCGGAAAAAAACGCGTAAAACAAACGTAATTCCTTTTTTCCCCGGTTAAACGTGTGTAGTTGAGCCCCCCTCCCGGCACACACACTACTCACTACAATACAGTAAGTTTAGGACGAGAGGGAGACTGAGGAGCTGAGGGAGCGGGAGGAGGAGTGCACAATACACACTACATAATACACACTACATAATACACACTACATAATACACACTATACGATACAGTACATTTACATTTTTGGCATTTAGCAGACGCATTTATCCAAAGCGACTTAGCATATATAGTCTTGCTCAAGGGCCAAGCATTGGCAACCTGGCAGTGTTGGGGCTTGGACCAGTGACCTTTCGATTACTAGTCCGGTACCTTAACCACTAGGTTACAACTGCCTATATACTGTCTTATACATACTACATATTACACACTATATAATGCACAAAACATTGTACACACTACATAATACACAATACACACTATGTAATACATAATGCACGCTACATAATACACAAAACACAATACATTACATAATACATATAATATACACAATACATAATGGGACAGTGGTAGTCTAGTGGGTAGGGCTTTGGACTATCAACTGAAAGGTTAAGAGTTCGAATCCCAGCTCTGCCATGCAGTTACTGTTGGACCCTTACCCCTTTCTGCTCCAGAGACGCCGCACAATGGCTGACCCTGCTCTCCGACCCCAGCTTCCAAACAAGCCAAACACTTACTGTACTCGTGTATATGTATATATAACAAATAAAGGTGTTCTATTCTATATATTCTACATTAGACACTCTTTGTAATACACACTTCATAATATACTCAACACATAATATACATAATATACGATACACACTACACACCCCATAATACTCACGCTGCTGATACACTGCACAGTACACCACACTGCACAGATGATACTACACAATACACACAACAAAGATCATACTACACACAACATACTGCACAGTACACATTATACAGTACACACTACAAAAGCATGCTGCACAATATACACTACACATGCACAATACACAAGGCACATATATTTTATATCCAGTTCAGTTTGCTAGTTTAGTGAATCAAATGCACAGTACACAAGGCGCACTAGACAGACCATGTCCTGATCTTAACCCTATCCAACATTTATGACAAGAACACAAATTTGTTTAACACCACCACTCTCCAGTTAAGAATTATTGCAATTTTTTTGGATGATTGTCTCTAGGTGTGACTAAGTAAAATCAGTATTTAAGGTGTATTTTGGACTTGCCCAGTTTTACTCAGTTTGCTACAAACCTAATATGACCCTGATGACGGGGCTACTAAAGATAATAAATATTGTGGTACATTTTGTAAAATGCAATAAAACAAGAATCTCACCACTTTGTGCCCAACTTCATGAGAGAATTGTCAATCAGTTAAAAAATTATGTTTTCTTTCATTGCCTGAGTCCACCATATACTGGAAATAATACTATGAAATGATTCAGCAAATCTTGAGAAATCTTTCAGTGGACTGTCCTTTGAGTTCCTAAACATCATTGCATTAAAAACTATCATGCTAATCTGTAAAAATATAGCTACATTAACTCAGCACTACTTCGGAAAACAGATGTTAATGAACACAGTACAGAATCTAGTCTTGGCGTAAATTATAATTTTGATGGTGAATGATCAGAGATCTCCAATTCAGGTCGCTCTGTGTTTTGAAAACTGGCCACACAAGTTTTAATTTGGTTGCAGAACAACATTCTTTATAGTAAACTTAACTACACAACATTACACAAGTGTAACAGAAACACATAATTCATATAATTAATGCAATTATGATGTATTACTATCAGAAAAGGAACAAAAACCTGGTATACTTTAAGCACCTCATGTTCCTAGCTTGTTAATGACTAACTAACTTGGCACTGGAGTATTTTTCTGTGCTTTTGGGCCCTACATCAATAAAACTGTCCTTGTTAACCACATTGACATATGGCACCCAGTCTGCCACCCTGTGCAGGTAATTACCCATTTACATTCATTTAATAATTTGCCTTTTAAAATGTATGAGCTGCAGGCTGGTAACCACGTACCACTGTACTGCGGTGCACAGATTGCACAGCAGATCCTTAGTGCTGAATAAACAATAGAATGTTCCCTTAATTTTATCTGTACCTGAACAAACACTGTGTGTAAATCCAACACAGCGTTTTGCAAATTCATGTCAATATAAACTCTAGAATAAACTTATGAAAGGAAATTAAAAAACAAGCATTTCTTAATAAGGTATTAAAAAGGCTATAGCATGCGTTCAGTGGCACCTTAAAACCTGTGGAGCTTTGTCACCCTAGTGTGTCCAATGGACAGTGGTAGCCTAGTGGGTAGAGCTTTGGGCTATCAACTAAAAGTTTGAGAGTTTGAATCCCAGCTCTGCCATGTAGCCACTGTTGGGCCCTTGAGCAAGGCCCTTAACCCTCTCTGCTCCAGGGGTGCGGTACAATGGCTGACCCTGCGCTCTGACCCCAGCTTCCAAACAAGCTGGAATATGCGAAGAAAGAATTGTGCTGTACTGTACATATCTATATGGATACAGTACACCACAAATTAATGCATTCTATTCCATTCTATTCCAAAGGGCAGCAAAAATTCTGGGTCACTTGATTTGATCCTAGAGTTTGGTCACTGTTGGTTAGGAGCTTTGTTTGTTGTTACTGTGTCCACGTTTATTTCCTTCCACCTCCATGAATCATAAAAAGTTTGTGTTTGTCTTTGTGTTATATCATGTTTACTTAATTATCTCATATTATACACTGGCTGCTGTAGAGTGACTTTCCACGCTGCCAGTTTGCTGACATTGTATATATACATATGTTTATATAAAGTGTATATATAACTGTATTATAGAATACAGTTATATATTGTCTGTAGATTTTCTAAAATATTTTTATTGCTTATTTTTTTTATTATTTTATCTTTATTCACTTTTATTGTTTATTGTTTTACTGTCATCTTTTGCTTCCTTTGTAATTTTATAATTTTATTATCGTTGTAATGCTTGGCAACATTGTTTTTTGTACAGTCATGCCAATAAAGCTACTTTGAATCTTTGCACTTTCTCTTTATTCAATTTCTTCTCTATTCTATAATACTTTCTTATGTACAGTGTATCACAAAAGTGAGTACACCCATCACATTTCTGCAGATATTTAAGTATATCTTTTCATGGGACAACACTGACAAAATGACACTTTGACACAATGAAAAGTAGTCTGTGTGCAGCTTATATAACAGTGTAAATTTATTCTTCCCTCAAAATAACTCAATATACAGCCATTAATGTCTAAACCACTGGCAACAAAAGTGAGTACACCCCTTAGTGAAAGTTCCTGAAGTGTCAATATTTTGTGTGGCCACCATTATTTCCCAGAACTGCCTTAACTCTCCTGGGCATGGAGTTTACCAGAGCTTCACAGGTTGCCACTGGAATGCTTTTCCACTCCTCCATGATGACATCACGGAGCTGGCGGATATTCGAGACTTTGCGCTCCTCCAGCTTCCGCTTGAGGATGCCCCAAAGATGTTCTATTGGGTTTAGGTCTGGAGACATGCTTGGCCAGTCCATCACCTTTACCCTCAGCCTCTTCAATAAAGCAGTGGTCGTCTTAGAGGTGTGTTTGGGGTCATTATCATGCTGGAACACTGCCCTGCGACCCAGTTTCCGGATGGAGGGGATCATGCTCTGCTTCAGTATTTCACAGTACATATTGGAGTTCATGTGTCCCTCAATGAAATGTAACTCCCCAACACCTGCTGCACTCATGCAGCCCCAGAGCATGGCATTCCCACCACCATGCTTGACTGTAGGCATGACACACTTATCTTTGTACTCCTCACCTGATTGCCGCCACACATGCTTGAGACCATCTGAACCAAACAAATTAATCTTGGTCTCATCAGACCATAGGACATGGTTCCAGTAATCCATGTCCTTTGTTGACATGTTTTCAGCAAACTGTTTGCGGGCTTTCTTGTGTAGAGACTTCAGAAGAGGCTTCCTTCTGGGGTGACAGCCATGCAGACCAATTTGATGTAGTGTGCGGCGTATGGTCTGAGCACTGACGGGCTGACCCCCCACCTTTTCAATCTCTGCAGCAATGCTGACAGCACTCCTGCGCCTATCTTTCAAAGACAGCAGTTGGATGTGACGCCGAGCACGTGCACTCAGCTTCTTTGGATGACCAACGCGAGGTCTGTTCTGAGTGGACCCTGCTCTTTTAAAACGCTGGATGATCTTGGCCACTGTGCTGCAGCTCAGTTTCAGGGTGTTGGCAATCTTCTTGTAGCCTTGGCCATCTTCATGTAGCGCAACAATTCGTCTTTTAAGATCCTCAGAGAGTTCTTTGCCATGAGGTGCCATGTTGGAACTTTCAGTGACCAGTATGAGAGAGTGTGAGAGCTGTACTACTAAATTGAACACACCTGCTCCCTATGCACACCTGAGACCTAGTAACACTAACAAATCACATGACATTTTGGAGGGAAAATGACAAGCAGTGCTCAATTTGGACATTTAGGGGTGTAGTCTCTTAGGGGTGTACTCACTTTTGTTGCCGGTGGTTTAGACATTAATGGCTGTATATTGAGTTATTTTGAGGGAAGAATAAATTTACACTGTTATATAAGCTGCACACAGACTACTTTTCATTGTGTCAAAGTGTCATTTTGTCAGTGTTGTCCCATGAAAAGATATACTTAAATATCTGTAGAAATGTGAGGGGTGTACTCACTTTTGTGATACACTGTATATGTACAGTGTATCACAAAAGTGAGTACACCCCTCACATTTCTGCAAATATTTCATTATATCTTTTCATGGGACAGCACTATAGACATGAAACTTGGATATAACTTAGAGTAGTCAGTGTACAGCTTGTATAGCAGTGTAGATTTACTGTCTTCTGAAAATAACTCAACACACAGCCATTAATGTCTAAATAGCTGGCAACATAAGTGAGTACACCCCACAGTGAACATGTCCAAATTGTGCCTAAATGTGTCGTTGTCCCTCCCTAGTGTCATGTGTCAAGGTCCCAGGTGTAAATGGGGAGCAGGGCTGTTAAATTTGGTGTTTTGGGTACAATTCTCTCATACTGGCCACTGGATATTCAACATGGCACCTCATGGCAAAGAACTCTCTGAGGATGTGAGAAATAGAATTGTTGCTCTCCACAAAGATGGCCTGGGCTATAAGAAGATTGCTAACACCCTGAAACTGAGCTACAGCATGGTGGCCAAGGTCATACAGCGGTTTTCCAGGACAGGTTCCACTCGGAACAGGCTTCGCCAGGGTCGACCAAAGAAGTTGAGTCCACGTGTTCGGCGTCATATCCAGAGGTTGGCTTTAAAAAATAGACACATGAGTGCTGCCAGCATTGCTGCAGAGGTTGAAGACGTGGGAGGTCAGCCTGTCAGTGCTCAGACCATACACCGCACACTGCATCAACTCGGTCTGCATGGTCGTCATCCCAGAAGGAAGCTGACGCACAAGAAAGCCAGCAAACAGTTTGCTGAAAACAAGCAGTCCAAGAACATGGATTACTGGAATGCCCTGTGGTCTAACGAGACCAAGATAAACTTGTTTGGCTCAGATGGTGTCCAGCATGTGTGGCGGCGCCCTGGTGAGAAGTACCAAGACAACTGTATCTTGCCTACAGTCAAGCATGATGGTGGTAGCATCATGGTCTTGGGCTGCATGAGTGTTGCTGGCACTGGGGAGCTGCAGTTCATTGAGGGAAACATGAATTCCAACATGTACTGTGACATTCTGAAACAGAGCATGATCCCCTCCCTTCGAAAACTGGGCCTCATGGCAGTTTTCCAACAGGATAACGACTCCAAACACAACCTCCAAGATGACAACTGCCTTGCTGAGGAAGCTGAAGGTAAAGGTGATGGACTAAACCAGATTGAGCACCTGTGGCGCATCCTCAAGTGGAAGGTGGAGGAGTTCAAGGTGTCTAACATCCACCAGCTCCGTGATGTCATCATGGAGGAGTGGAAGAGGATTCCAGTAGCAACCTGTGCAGCTCTGGTGAATTCCATGCCCAGGAGGGTTAAGACAGTGCTGGATAATAATGGTGGTCACACAAAATATTGACACTTTGGGCACAATTTGGACATGTTCACTGTGGGGTGTACTCACTTATGTTGCAGCTATTTAGACATTAATGGCTGTGTGTTGAGTTATTTTCAGGAGACAGTAAATCTACACTGCTGTACAAGCTGTACACTGACTACTCTAAGTTATATCCAAGTTTCATGTCTATAGTGTTGTCCCATGAAAAGATATAATAAAATATTTGCAGAAATGTGAGGGGTGTACTCACTTTTGTGATACACTGTATGTCACTTAAACACAATACTGTGGTAATACTGTACTGTATGGTTATGGTAATAAAGCTTCTTTTGAGTTTGAGTTGAGAGAGAGAGAGAGAGAGAGAGAGAGAGAGAGAGAGAGAGAGAGAGAGAGAGAAGTGCCCCCCTTGAAGGCTGGAGTTGGGATAGGAAAACTCGGAGCAGAAGGAGCGCTGAATCTGGAGAATGCGCACACTCCGTAAAGTGCAGCAGCGCAAAACGCTCCATCGTTTTTAACATCCTGCACAAAAAGTGGATATTTGGATTGGCAATGATCTGTCAAAAGCGCATCATTTACCGAAATCTGCACTTTCCACAAATGACTTGAGCTCATCCTGGAGCGCCGAGATGAAGTTCGGCAAGAACATCTGCATCCTGAATGTCGGCGGCACCAAATACGCGTTCAGTCGGGATGTGATTAAGGATTTCCCTTTGCGCAGAGTGAGCCGGCTGCACAGCTGCTCTTCAGAGAAAGAAGTCCTGGAGGTTTGCGATGATTACGATCGGGAGCGCAATGAGTTTTTCTTTGACCGGCACTCTGAAGCGTTCGTCTTCATCATGCTGTATGTGCGCTCCGGTAAACTGCGCTTCGTACCGCGGATGTGCGAGCTGTCCTTCTACAACGAGATGATCTACTGGGGGCTTGAGAGTTCGCACCTGGAGTTCTGCTGCCAGAGGCGTCTGGATGATCGCATGTCCGACACCTACACTTATTTCTCGGAGGATGACGGGAGAGCTGATGAGGAATCACGGACTGGAGATGAAGAACCCACAGAGAGGGGATCTGGTAACCAGGGATGGCTGGAGCGCATGAGGAGGACGTTCGAGGAACCCGCGTCCTCAGTGGCAGCGCAGATCCTCGCCTCGGTCTCGGTGATTTTTGTCATTATTTCCATGGTTATCCTGTGTGCCAGCACTCTGCCCGACTGGGACACAGCCAAGAACAACACAGCCGAGGAGCACAGGTAAGAGAAAAAGCACAGTAACAGTCGTAAAGTCGTTTTGATTTAAATTTGCCCAGTATGGCAAAATATCACATTACAGTATTTTTACAATAAGCATACGAAGGATATTTCATTTCATCCTAATCACTGTGGCGGTGGATCACAGGACTGCTAACCCCTTTATTTATTTATTTTAAATAAAGATGCCAATAAATAGTTTCTTTACCACATAAGAACATGCATTAGAAGAGTCAATGTGAAAAAGAACTATATAATATATATATAAGTATTCAATTAGCCATACATGTTTAGAATATTTTGTGTCCTGCTTGTCATATTAATTTTTTATGATACTCCAAAACCACTTGCTGTAACAAATATTAAAAGATAGAAACATTGGTAAGGCAATTATGTTTTACAGCACTGAGTAAATTGAGTGTAACCCTGTCAGCAATGGCTTAAAATTTGCCAGTTAATCTACTACTAAATGTAGTGGTGTATCTTGCTGATTTTGTCTTAAACTATACCACAACCTTGTAGATGTGTAGATGAGCTGATTTGAGCCTGTATACCAGGCTGAGGTTTGTGTTTAGGTTTTAATGTTGTCTTTACCACATGAACATACATAAGACATTTTCATTAAAAAGGCAGTATGGAAAGTTCATCCCCCTGCTTGGGGTACCCAATTAATACAAAAATAATGATTTTGGGAAAGAAATGCTGTTTTAAAACATGGGTATACACAACATCTTCTGCTCTTAAAGCATTGTAGCACAAAAAATGTATTAATTATTTCCCGGTATAAATGTTAATAAAACATTTTAATTACCCTGGAATGATGTATTTTCTTTATAGAACTAAAAGGGAAAGAACATATAACTTTATGCTGTAATAAAAATATTCAATCTGACAATTAACCCTATATGTTTAGAATACAATGTTATACAATTTTTATATTTTTATACAATATTTTATGTTCCTTCTGTTGCAACAATGTTTAAATTCTAATTTAAAGTTATCTTTACAGTAAACAACAGCTGAAACAGAAATTCATAAAATTTTCCAAAACATTATGGTCTGTGGTTAAAGATAGAAGAAATAAATAAGAGTTAAAGGATAAAAAAGCAATTTTGAGGACATAGGAGTCTCTGGGCATTATGTCCAATACAAGCACTTATGATATGCAGCATTTAGCAGATGTGATGAAAAAGGAAAATGCACTGTGCAGTTACATTTTCCTAATGTGAAAAGTAATAGCTTTAAAGTAATAACAAAATGGTAAAATTACATGCACTCAACCTATAACTGATTTGTCTGGGGCACAAATGATACACACTTATGAGCGCCACCCTAGTGACAGATAAAATTTAATTTTTTTCCTACAGTAAGTGAGTAACCACAGTGAAAAGCAGTCCTCATAAATCTCACATATTGGGTTGTAATTCCTGATCTCACACAACATCCTTTTGAGAGGCACATTTAATGACAGCTTTGTGTTGCCAGTTGGTGTCTGGCTGCTGTTTGATTTAGGCATTTCTGTAGGCGGTAAAAATGTATACTGTATAACCCATTTCATATACAGGGAATTAAGCAGGTAAAGGAGGCATATTAAAGTAATCATAAATCACCCACATGTCTAAGACACATCCACTTAATAAAAGTTAAATGTACGACACCCCTGAGTGGAACCAATTAACATTTTTGCCATCTTGCTATCATACACAAATGGCAAGCAATGCTGTCATTAAACCTGACTATATTAGGTTATTTAGTAACAAGGAGGGGTGCTCCAGATGTTTGCATGTCATTACATTCAAATAATTGTCATGTTTTACCACCACTTTATGATGGTCAGGGTCATGGTGGGTCCGGTCGCCCCGGCATCACTGGGTGCAATACAGTAACACACCCCGAACAGGACGGCAGTCGATCACAGGGCCCCCTCAGACATAGCCAATGATGTCAGTATGTAGACACCCGACCAGCTAAAAGCACTGCTGGGGATTCAAATCTAACGTAACGTAATTTACTGCTGTGACACCTGAACAACTAGAATTCATATAAAATTAAAACAATAAATATTAATATATAGATTTAATAAATTTTTCAAAAAAATTGTACTTGTATTTTTATTGTAATGCATAAAACTCTTAATGTGTGGTGTAACAATGAAATATTTAGGGCCTAAGTTAAAGAGGTATATGATAATCACTGAGACCTAATGATACCTGCAGAACTAAAAAGATATTCTTATCCTAATATATGTGATATTAAAATTATATAGTCAGATCACCCATACATGTTTAAAATCATAATGAAGGATGGTTGTTTTCTGTCTTTCTGGGGTTTTATATCAGTTTTTTTTAGCATTGCTAATGTCGTCTAACTGTCAGTGTTTGTGGCCACAATTTTACTGTTGTTGTACTGTAACGTTATACTTTCAAATTGTGTTTGCAATCTTCCTGAAGTAAAATCTATCTATCTATCTATCTATCTATCTATCTATCTATCTATCTATCTATCTATCTATCTATCTATCTATCTATCTATCTATCTATCTATCTATCTATCTATCTATCTATCTATCTATCATTGTAACCTTGTAACATTGTAACCTCGCTTGAGTCACATTTACAGTTGTAGATGGGGAACAGGCTTAGTTTAATGTTTAATAGAATTAGAATCTGAATCTTTATTTTGTACCAGGTGTACAAGGAATTTCTCTTGCTGCAGGTGTCAACATAACTAGTTTAATTAACAAACAACTAAAAATTGTAATTAATAAGAAAATTATTGTAACAAATTCATAAAATTGCCTCTGTTACAACTTTAATGTGGTGAAGGCTTTAAATTCTACATTTGTTTATATTTACAAAACACACTTAAGTTGGTCAGTGGAAACATTGGAAATCTTTAATAACATTAGTACTATGTCACGAGATGTTATTGAGACATCTTTATTACGTAGTAAATAACTTTTGCAGCACTGTTGTTCCATTTTAAACCATTACAAACTATCCTTAATTCCCAGAAATCACAAGGGTTTTTTTAGACGAATTTGGGTCTGGCGTTTTTGCTTTTTACAGCAAGTTATGCATATTTGCACATTGGCCTTTGATACTAAAATGTCTGAATAGTAGACCTGGCATGAATTCCAGCTTTGTGAGGATCATATTGTACAGTTTCTGTTGAAAAGCTTTTAATTTAAGAGCTATGTATTCCCGCAGTAAACCTAGATCTGCAATTACTACTCCTATTTGCTGGTACATGTTTTAAATGCACTGCCAGGACTAAACCTATTTTTCAGTTTTTGGTGACTGAAGCACCTGTAGTTTGAGCAACTTGTTTGGCCTATTTTTAAATCTGTCAGTTGTCTAATTTTGCTTTGATTTCTTTTTTGGCAAATAATCTAATATTTATGCAGCTATAGTATGTTTGTAATTGTGATTTAGTGTCTTCAAAGATAAGGTCCTCTACCTGTATAAGATTAGTTGTTCTCAAATAATTGCAGTCAGGTAATATTGGGACAGGTCTGCTTGTGACCTTAATAGTTTTCTTTTTAAGGAGCCAGTATTTTAAGACATGTCTTTTGGATTTCTAAGTTAGATCTATATCCCTGTACCAAGCTCTGAATAAAAAGTAGATGATTGCAGCTGTATACAGCTATTCCATAAACAGTATATCAAAATGAAATGTTCAAACTGTCTATAAACTGAAACCCAGTGTAATGAGCAGCTATAAAAACATCTTTATTTCAAGCAAGCTGACAAACAGCCCAATGAAGAAATAAAATACAAACCTTTAATGTGTCTCACATTTTCACTGACATGTTTCTCTCCCACTGTTTTCAGCTTTTACGTTCTGTCTTTTGTCTCTTTTATGCCGGTGTTTTTTGGACTTTTGTCTGTCCTCATGCTCACATCCCGTGCCTTGTTGGTTTCATATCCTTTACCATTCCAGAGGTCAGATATATGTCTTTGTGTTTGTGAGAAGACAGTAAGGGAGAAAATTGAAGGTGGTGAGGTTTGTCATGCATGGAAATAATTCTGCTGCCATAAATGACAGAGTAATAAATGTTTCCTGGCTGTACATCATGACAATACATATATTGTATTTGCTGAATGTATTTACTGTATCTTGCACTTAATTAGAATTAGATTTGATACTCTGGCATTTGTGAGCAGAAAGAACACCAACTGAATGTGCAATTCCTACACATTTCCCCTTTCCTCAGTAAAGCTTGGTGCTGCTCTTCACTTCACTTTACCACACTGCTTCCAGTCTCTGTCTTCAGTTATGTGTTAGTCCTAGAAACACTATTGCCAAAAGTATGTGGACACTTGTAATTATTGTGTTCAAGTGTTAAGTAAATTATGTAAAATAAACAATATGATTCCAACTTTGTAGCAACTGTTTGTGAAAGCCCCTTCCTTGTTTTAGCATGATTGTGCAGGTCCATAAAACATGCTCTGGTGAGTTTGATGTAGTGACCTGCACAGCGAGAAGTAAAAACACTTATTGTGAGCCAGACCTCCTTATCCAACATCAGTGTTCGGCCATACAAAAGCCTTTTTAGAAAAGTGAGGTTTTGTAATGGTACTTCCAACAAGCTAAAGGTCCAGTGTCCACATACCTTTGTTCATATCGTGCAAATGTTTGTCTATTGTCAGGTAATCTAAATCAGTTTAAAAAATTTTATTGTCATACAAATTTTTACACTTTAGCTAAAGTGCTTTTAAAAGCCTAAAATGAACCATAAAATGAACTGGGAAATGGACTGTACAGTCAAAACAGCCTGTCATTTTCATGGTTTTCAGATAGGTAGGAGATATTTACATGTCCATCAAATGAAAGTGCAGGTAGTAAACAGGTGGCTGTAATAAATGAGGGACTGACAGCATAAAAACAGTCCCAGTGCATTGTTTTCCACCCACTAGAAATAAAAAATAAATAAATTGTGAATCAAAAAAGTACGAAAATCAGAAACTGGGCAGCACAGTGGCTCAGTGGGTAGCACTGTCGCTGCACAACAAGAAGGTCCTGGGTTTGATTCCCAGGTGGAGCGGTCTGGGTCCTTTCTGTGTGGAGTTTGCATGTTCTCCACATGTCTGTGTGGGTTTCCTTCAGGAGCTTTCCTCCCACAGTCTGAAGACATGCAAGTGAGGTGAATTGGAGACACTAAATATGCCATGACTGTGTTCGACATTGAACTTGTGAACTGATGAACCTTATGTAACCTGTCCTGTCATTAATATAACCAAAGTGTGTAAAGCATGACGTTAAAATCCTAATGAATCAATAAATAAAATTATAAACTTGATTACTTTATTGAATAACATAGTAATTCCATAGAAGGTATTTGGTTTAACCAGTACTGTCACTATTACCTCACTACCAAGATATAAACTTG